>NC_079453.1:15916962-16216962 GCF_903798145.1 Danio aesculapii
CTTTAAGGTATTCTTACAGTATATTTATTGTTAAAGTACACTTAAAGTGTGCCCAAATATAGTATTGTCATACTGTACCAAGTGTTGTCATATTTAATGATAAACACACACATTCACAAGACTCATGGGCTTGTCTTCTGTTTGTCTCTCTTTGGGGTAGAAATACAGATCAGAATGAATGAGAGAGAGACAGAGAGAGAGAGAGGGAATTAAAGTGACAGGAAATAGAGACGAGGACCCCTGCCTTTACACATGACATGTGTAATTAACTCATAACAGCGCTAATCGCATCTGCCCTGAGAGAGGAAGCAGAGCTATATCAAATGCTAATTTAAATGTAATGACAAGAGTTTGAACTACCTTTTAAAAGTACTTCATTGCTCTCTCTCTCACGCGGCTTTCTAACTTTACAGTTCATAGTTGCTAATGAGAAAGGTCAACTGTTCTGTCTGTCTATATTCTACTGCCTCTGCTTTCCCATGGAAAATAGGTATTGAAATATTGAATAAAGGATCAGTGGAATCTGATTCAGGGATTTGTGTCTTACATTAATCTGTTTAAATTTAATGTATAAGATAGTCTATTAAAACTTGTAAACGCATTCTAAACATTATTTAATTTATGAACAGACATGAACTAAATATAATAACACTGATATGTATTTATCAAATTGCAATCTCATAATACCACATGTAAGAGTGAAAGTTCAGTGGGGAATTTAATGACAATATGAAAACTACAGAATATAGATGCAGCAGCTAATTTTCATAATAGCCATTGCAATCTCCAAAGAGCAGAGCAAATTAAACATAACTTGGCTTGGTAATCAATATGTTCAGGTAGAATCTGCTGGCATTCCAATTAAGTAAACACTAGTGGACAGAATTTTGTCTGTACTATTTCTGTTCTCTGCTTCAGACAGACGTTGTCTGATTGTGTGTGTGTGTGTGTGAAAGAGAAACTACAAATGCATACGCAGCAAGTTAAATCTCAAAACCAACAATGTCTGTTAATCCAAAATTGCTTGTTTGCTTATTTATTTATATATAGTATGGTTTATTCATTTACCATTCATTCAAAATGAGGGTTTGTACTGTTGTGAAATGTGTTAGCTCAATAATAATAATTATAATTGTAATTATAATTTAAAAAATTATATAAAAATAGAACATAGAAAACATATACAAATACAAGCAGGACTGAGTCTGGTCAGTACCTGGATGGGAGACCACATGGGAAAATTAGGTTGCTGTTGGAAGTGGTGTTAAAGAGTCCAGCAGGAGGTGCTCAACCTGGGGTTTGTGTCCTAATGCCGCAGTAAAGTGAAGGGGACACTATACTGTCAGTGGGCGCCGTCTTTCGGATGAGACGTTAAACCGAGGTCCAGACTCTCTGTGGTCATTAAAAAAAAGTTCTCGTAAAGAGTATGGGAGTAACCCTGTGTCCTGGCCAAATTCCCTGCTTTTGCTCTTATGATCATAGTCTCCCAATCATCCCCATCCACTGAATTGGTTCTATCACTGTCTCTCCACTCCACTCTCCTCCAATAGCTGGTGTGTGGTGAGCGCACTGGTGCTGTTGTCCTGTGGCTGCCGTCACATCATCCAAGTGGATGCTGCACACTGGTGGTGGTGTGGAGAGACCCCACTCATAATTGTGAAGTGCTTTGGGTGTATGGCCACACACAAAATATGCGCTATATAAATACACATTACTTACTAACTTACTTACATAGAGCACTGTTCATTGTTCATTGTTCAATCTACGATTGGAGAACTGATATGGGAAAACTTTTTAGTAATTATTGTAAAATCTAATCTCATAATACAAAGCCAAACATTTAAGTAAATAAATGTGAAATTTTAATGACCGTTCATAGAAACTGTCCTCTTTTTGGAGAATCTAATGTGATTTTTTCTTTAGAATCAATGCAAAACCCCCATTTTAAAAAGCTTTGTTTCTACTTCTTGAAACCTTGTTTGGATGTCTCATAATGTACTGTGATGACAAAAATGAATTTTAAAACAATCGCTGATAAACTTTAAAACCTTTCACTGTGGTATAAATAAAAAAGAGACTACTTGATGTTTGTTGTAGTCCAGACTACACAATAAGAGCCAGGTTTTGTACTGATCTGTTTGAAGTAGGGTGTTTCAGTGATAGTGGACGACAACCAGCATCACATCTGAGAGGCTTTATGACATCCCGACAGGTTCCATTATATTGACCAGGAGCAGCACAGCTTCTCTATTGTCCACAGCTTTGAAACATGGCGAAATGAAAAAGAGATGATGATATAAAAGCTGCTAGGTGGAATCATACAATAGATGAAAGGTTTGTGGGTCTATGTCAACAATACTTCCGCCTTTATGATTTTTCATCAAGGCTTGTTTACACTCTTGTTTCCAGATGTTTATAGTCCAGCTTTCTTGATGACATTGTGCTGGTCATTAAAGATGGCAAGTGATGGCTAGTCTTAAGTTGTGTATTGCTTGACATATTTAGTGCCCACTAATATCAAAATTTTAAAGTCAATATCACATATCTACACAATGCCAGAAAAACACACAGACAACTATTGTGTAGCTAAGTGGTTTTCAACCATGACAGTATTGCATGTGGGGTTGCCCACTGTTATTGATATAAATAACGTTAATATATGTACTGTATAAATGTCTAGTTACAATATAATGTATAATCACATAACGAGAATTAAATAGTTAATTGTTACTATGCTTATACTATTAATTTGATAGAAACCCGCTAATTTAAAGTGTTTTCTGCTGAATACATGACTGTCAACAGGTCCATTGTTTCAGTTCTCTGCCCGTTTTGACTACACGTTTGACCTAGAGACCTGGATTTGCAGAACCTGATGCAACCGGTACAAAATTAGATAAGGGAATGCTGGTTTGGGCGTTAAGATTGTGTGGGTTGCAGGTGCTTAAAGTTATCCTGGGACTCCTGCAAAATAGATATATGTAAATGTCTTTCTGGAGACATTAAGCTGGTTATTAAAACGCTCCATGAAGTGTTTTGAAATGTGCATTTTTAGTCAATGTTTGACATATTTCAACTAAATCAGGAAGGCAGGGCAGGACATAAAGTAGCTCCTCCCCTTTAAAAAAGCCAATTGTACTCTGCCAGTGGGAGTAGTTGAGCTCAAGCACATCAAATTAAAAGCAAATGAAAAGTAGTTTTGAAGAGGGTAGAACGTGTCAGATACTAGAGAGCATTTGATTGATCAGAATATTTGATGAGAAACTGAAGTTTGAGGTGCTGTCAAAATTAAAAAAAGTTCATCCATTTAGGTGTGTGTAGCAAATTAGCTGAAAGGGAATTGAAGATTCATTTGAATGGGGCTTTAAAATAATCAACTCTTTATATCCGAACAAACGAATCATCCAGCGGTCGTTTGAACGGGCAGTTAACTTTAAGAGTGGAGAGCATGAGACTGATTCCTGCGAGGCTCCAGGAACAGACGAGTCTTCGCTGAGGTCCAGCTACCAGCCTCCTGCACCTAGACTGCAGCTCTTCACAAAACGTTTGGCCAGTGGAGAAATGGTCGTGCCCAACTGAGCCTGGTTTCTCTCGAGGTTTTTAATTCTTCACTTTCGCCAATTGGTGAAGTTTTTTCCTCGCTGCTGTCGCCACTAGCTTGCATGGTTCGGGATCTGTAGAGCTGCGCATCGATGGATTTGCTCTTCAGTGTTTGAACTCTCAGTATGACTTTTAAACCACACTGAACTGAGCTAAACTGAACTGAACTTAAACTCTGAAAACTGAACTACACTGTTTCAATTTGACACCATCTACATTGTAAAAACACTGTACAAATAAAGGTGAATTTAATTGAATTGAAATTACGGCTATTGCTATCAAAACAAAAACCCATTTATGTTTAAGCAGGGTAGCAAGATCGAAGTTTAAGATATTAGATTCATAAATATGCACAGGTACCTTTCTTTATACAAAAATGAAACGTTATTGTCTAATCTTACAGAAACTAACACCTAACACAAACACATATTCATATATAGAGTGTAGAGAAGAGTAAAGTAAGTAAAATAAGAGTTTGAGAGAGTGTAATGATGGAAAAACCTCTGATTTTGCAAGACCAAACCAAGCAAACAAAAAAAATCTATTTAACCCTTTTATGGTCTCTTTAGCGTTACATTTAGTTTAAACCAGTTCAGTGGTAGTCTGGAAGTGTTACTTGCATTTCTTTTGTGATGTGCAGAACTCCCTCAGTTGAGCATGTGGTTAGTTGGAGTGGAGTGGAGTCTGTTGTTTCAAGTTTTGAAGTGGCAGAATGGCTAGCCATTCTAGCCATTGTTGTAGGATGGATAGCCATTCTAGCCATTGTTGACTACTGGTTTTGCGGTGCACTAAACTTAAATAGACTCTTAACTGAAAGGAAGGTGAAAGGTATCGGAGATGGGAATGTCTGAGCTGTGCGATTAATTCATTTTGTCTGGGTCCCAGCCTGCTCCCTGGATTCTGGTCTGGGTTCTTGTCTCTTCACTGGACCTGAAGAGGAACAACGGAACAACTCTCTTTCCTGGGGTCTGTGTCAGTTCTCTTCTGGATTCTGGTCTGGGTTCTTGTCTGGGCGGTGGCCTCAAGCACAATCTATTTTTAAAAGTATAGTTTTGTACCCACCCTTTTTTGTAGAGCCGAGTTGACCAATTAGAAGTTAACTCCCTGGGTGTAAGCCGATGCAGAAATGTTAAAAGCTTCATAAAATGTTAATATGTTGCAAACGTGTTAACATAAAATGTAAACAATTGTTCAGTACGCCAAGTTAGCTTTGCAGGGACATCAAACATGAACCATCTATGATCTTGTTTAGCTGTGGTAGAGTTAAACATTTATTGCAGAAGTATTAAAACCATAATATTAAATTATGAGCAAGAGACTTGTTGCAAAACACCTGATTACACACATAAAGAGATAATAAAAGTTTACATTAAAAGCATCAGTCTTAAGCAAGGAGCTTATAGAAGTTCTCTGTGTGTCCAGTTCTAAGCATTCCTTCATGTCGTAAATACCTTGGAATCGGATTAAAACTGACCATCCAGTCTTTTCCTGGCTAGAAGAAGTTAACTGTGTATTATGTTAAAAAAAAAGAATAAAACAATATGTGTCTGATTGGCCATATTCGTTACATCAACTAAAACAGAAAGGCATGCTGGACATAAAGTAGCTCTTCCCCCTTAAAAATAAACAGCCAGTGGTGTTTTCTTTTATCACAGCTCTGCCAGTGAGAGTGGTTGAGCTCAAGCACATGCAAGCAAATGAAAATGTCTTGAACATGTCAGATACTAGAGAGCATTTGATTGGTCAGAATATTTGATGAGAAACTGAAGTTTGGGGTGGTGTCAAAAAATATTGTTCGTTCGTTTGAATGTTTATATCTTCTAACTGTGAATTTTGTCACTGTTTTAGAGCACGCTAGATTATAGATTCTAATGACGGACAAACTGATGCTAACATCTAACTTTATTGTTACATGACAGGGACTTTAAAGATGGCAAGTGATGGCAAGTCTGGATGCAATGTGTACTCTGTTTTTTTTTTTTTTGTTGTTATGTTGTTAAGTAAAATCCCAAAAATTCAACACGATGCAAGACAAACAGTCAAATATATTGTTTAGCCTAAAATTGGAACTATATAATTTTGAATAGATAATTTCATTTGTTCTCTCCTCCAGAGCCCATGCGTCCCCTCAGAGGTCTGACAGCTACGGAGATTCAGTCGCGTCAGCTGCTTCTTCAGTGGGAGCCAGTTGGTTATAACCTGACGCGCTGTCATACATACTCCCTGTCGTTGTGCTACCGCTACTCCACTGCCACTGGAGGAGGAGCCGGCGGGAATAACGCAACAGTGAGGGAGTGTCTGTCTGTGGAGAGGAACACCTCCCGCTTCACACTCCGAGATCTGCCTCCATTTCACACTGTTCACGTGAGGCTGGCACTGGCCAATCCAGAGGGCAAGAAGGAGAGCCGAGAGGTGACCTTTCAGACAGAGGAAGACAGTGAGTATACTGAGTCTTTATGTTTTGTATTAAAAACTAATTTGTATGTATATATGTAATTATGCATGTAAATTAAGTATTTCTCTTATTATTATTATTATTATTATTATTATTATTATTATTATTATTATTATTATTATTATTATTATTATTGTTATCATTATTCATTCATTCATATTCTTTTCGGCTTAGTCCCTTTATTAATCTGGGGTCACCACAGCGGTATGAACCGCCAACTTATCCAGCATATGTTTTACGCAGTGGATGCCCTTCCAGCTGCAACCCATCACTGGGAAACACCCATACACTCTCATTCACACTCATATACTACGGACAATTTTAGCTTACCCAATTCACCTGTACCGCATGTCTTTGGACTGTGGGGGAAACCGGAGCAGCTGGAGGAAATCCACGCGAACGGGGGGAGAACATGCAAAATCCACACAGAAATGCCAACTGACCCAGCCGAGGCTGAAACCAGCAACCTTTTTGCTGTGAGGCAACAGCACTACCTACTGCGCCACTGCATCGCCCCCTATTATTATTATTATTATTATTAATAACTAAATATAAATAACTTTTTCACTGCTTTTCTTCTCTTAAAGCACATAAACACAGTTATTTTTTCAATAAAATCCATGTTAGCTGTTTAGAATTTCTCTGTTGCAATCGGGAGATCACAAAAATTAACCCCAAAAAAGCCAAAGCAAAGCAAACACTAGCAGATTACTATGGTATAAATATAGCACTACAACATACAAAAGAGAGAGATGGACTTAGAATGATCAGCTGCAATTTGAAATAAGGCAGATTTTTTTTTTTAGCGGTCTCTATCACCATCTTGTGGCAGAACATCAACTGTCTTTGCTCTGCTCAGTGACAGGCTGATGACCGCCGATGTGGTAATCTCTGAAATTTATATATATATATATATATATATATATATATATATATATATATATATATATATATATATATATATATATATATATATATATATATATATATATATACACACACACACGCACGCACGCACGCACACACGCACAGACACACACACACACACACACACACACTGTAAAACCCTAAATTAGTTGCAACAAACCAATTAAGTGTAAAACTAATCCTAATGAGTACTGTGAGCTTAATCCATTTGAGTACATGAAACAATTTCAATTTGTAACAAAGCATTTGAGTTAAAAATGAACCCATATGAGTACTGTGAACTTACTCCATTTAAGTTGAAGTAATGAGATAATTAAGTGATTAAGTGTTGATTGAGCATTAATGACGAACACCTGCTGTTAAAAGCAGAATCATTAAAGAGAAACACAAAACTACAGCTGACATCAGTCACAGAATTAAAAGAAATAAAACACATTCAATATGTCAACATTTCAGGAGAGCATCAATAAACAACTCCACAAACAGCATCAACAGCTTCACTTATTACTAACTGGCTTGAGATTACCTTTGTAAGATGGTAAATGAAATTAATAATTTTCTTAGAAATCACCACTGATGTGAACAGTGTTTGCTTTATAGGGCTCTTTGACTCCTCGTGTTAGTTTTTCTTTGGCTTCTGTAACTGCGTGTTATGGCAAGCATAATAAAAAGATGTTCAATGTGTTTCAAAGCTCTGAAGGATTTCCTTTTATAAAACATTGGGGGAATTATTATCAGTGAAGTGAAAAACAGTACCATAACATGTGAAGTCACCATTAACATCAATTATTGAACCACCGGATAATGCCATCATTTTATATTATACATTTTATTATTTTTTTTTATGTTGTCATCAAGGTGGCATTTATTAAATAAAAAAAAGTTAAATATTTATTAAAATTTTAAATAACTGCTTTCTTATTGTATGTGGTTTCAAATTAAATTATTACTCAAGTCATTATTGCTTTCATTATTAAAATTAAACATTATTAAATTTAATTATAAACTACTTTTTAACTGTTATTTTAGAGTGCAATAACATTTCACAATTTTATAATTTGTACTGTATTTTTTGATACAATAAATGTAGCCTTGGTGAGCAGGATAAACTTATTTTAAAACTTTTACAAATGGTACTGACTCCAAACTTTTGACCAGTAGTGTGTGTATACAGTATATATAGGCACTATCTTTATAAATAAATAGTTGCAATCTAAACAACTACATTCTCACCTAAAAAGGCCTCATAAGAACATAATGTTGTCCAAGAGCTGCAATATTTGTCAAATTGTTGTGAGTTTATTGATCTGATGTCACTTTATGTGGGCGGAGTAATACACAATGGTGGCTGTCAGCCAAGTAGATTCGAGAGCCTGACAAACTCTTGTATAAATATATATTTATTTCATGCCGTTCATACTTAATATCATAAAATGTGAGCAAAATCACCTGTTTTGTCATTACTTTAGAAATAACCCTAGAGAATCATTCAAATACTAGCTCTAAAGTGACATTGGTGAAGTAGCAACGGTTCCTGCTGTTCTGACGTCAGCTGCAGATGTGAAGGAATGGCGGAAGAAAGTAGTTTTGTAAATAAAATCACTGTGACTGTTTAAACCTAAACATGTATGTAATAATGGAAAAAAAAATTAATATATAATTTCATGATGATAAAAAAGGGCTTTACAACTGTCACATAAAGCGGAGACTTATCGTTAATAACATCACCTAGAAGTCTGTTGAACATAAAAAAAAGGTTTTTAAAAAAACCTATGCTGGTTGCTGACAATATGATTGATGTCCGTAGAAGGGGGGGAAATGACTTTGGAAGTCAATGGGTGCCAACTACCAGTATTCTTCGAATAGCTTCTTTTGTGTTCTACAGAAGAAAGACACTCAAATACAGTAGGGTTTGAACAAGTAAAGGGCCAGTAATTTTCATTTTTGGGTGACCTGTCCCATTAGTAATGACACTAAATGTGTCTTGAAGCAATTATCAGGTTATAATGTTTTCGTAGTTGGAATGGGTTTTACTTGAATACATTTTACAAAAGAGGCATTGCATCATTAACGAGAGGTTAACATTTGTCACCCCTCTTTTGTGTGCACCAACTTAAGTTTTCTATGTAAATTATCGGAAACTCTGATATAATGTTAAAATTTAAAAACATTTGTGTAATTTATGTTGCATAATTGATAAATCAGTCATTGATATAAAAAAACATGTTAATATTAATAAATCAAGCCCCAAATAAACAGAATATGTACAGACACTGTACATTCATAGATATTTTATTAAGACAATATTGTTTTGATTGAAAGCATTTTTCATTTCACTTCAAGGTGAGTTTTTAAGCCTAAAAGTATTTTATTATATCATAACCACTTTCCTTCAAAACAAATGTAGTGGTGCAATCAAGTTTCATTTTTGATGAAGAATCATGTAATTGTACCTGTTATGTGTGCAATCTTCAGAAACTTTCTGAATTTGAATAAACTTTCATTAACCTAGAGGTGTTTTTTTACGGGTCAGTAGCCATAACCCATCCATCTTTGCAAAAGCATGTATTTATCTGAGCAATTATGATGTGGCGACCGCACCAGAGCCCAGTTTGCCTGCAGTCCTCAAACTCCAATTATAGCAACAACACAAATATTGACTCACAGAATACCACACTTCAGCATAATTAAATGGAAGATCATACTTTCAAATGGAAGTATATGAAAAATTAATAAGCTAAAGCCACCAGCAAAATGGAATAAAGATTTCTGCTTATTTTTGCATTTTTATTTACAGCATGTGTCAAGCGGCGCATGTTAGCAGGAGGTCATTTTCATGCAAATGTGTTAAGATGAAGGTCAAGTGAAAAAAAGAAAACATCTGAAAATGAACGAGGCTCAAAAAGAATGCTCTCCATTTATCATTCCTGAAATTAAAAACATCTTTTCTGCCTGGTTATTGAATTTTTTTCGCAATGATATAGCTTGTTTGCATTCTGTTTGTTTGGTTCGCTAGAAACAACATCAGGAAAAACAGTTAAGAAATTAATTAATACTGCAAGTAATGTTAAATTACTGATAATCAGCACGGTTGCAGAAAGACACAGAGTTAATGAGAAATGAGAAGCTACATGTAAATAATCACCGATTTTTTTTTTTTTACCTTTTTAAGTACATGTTTGGGAAAATGTATGGAATGTCAAGATTTCTGGATAGAAAAGTTCTTTATAATGGCTCTTTTTTTGCCAGAGTACCAACATTATTGCATGCCCGCATGTGCTAATACTGGCGTTCAAAATTGTTATCATATCATTTGATGCATACGGACACTCACAAATTTGTAAACATCATTTGTTGTTTGAGTGTTTGGTGTTATCGCTTGAATTTGAGCAATATGCTTTCTGTGGGTAAAGATGCGCAAAACAACAAATATAAAATACATAGTTTATTTGGTAAATAATATACATTTGGTGCAGTTATAAAATATCAAACTTATATCAGTATTTTGTATTTCATCAGTATTTCATATCAGTTTATTAGTGTGTACAATTGTTAACATTGTTAATAAAAGTATAGACTGATTCTCTCTTGTTTTATAGAAATCCTGCTGCATCAATTTGCACATCAGTTGTAATTTCTGAAATTGAAAATGAAATAGACGAAATTCTGATTATAGTGCTATAGGATAGGATGGACCTTTAAAAAAGGTTGTTGTAGATTTTACAATTTGTTTAATCATTAAATCTTTCTCTTGGTTCATTATTATATACAGTAAGTGGTGAAAAGCCATAAAATAAGAGTTGTGAATGTCCCTGTGTATCTAGTTCAAGCTTGACACTTGGTAGCATCTGTTTTGTTTGTGGAAGCTTTGTGTTCAATGAGGTAATAACATATTTAGAGTCAAATCAATATTTTGCACCTAGTTATTTACTTATATGTAGGCCCACACGGAATCTGCACGCACAGAATTCTGCAGATTTTCCACAGATTTTTAGCCTATCATTAAATCTGTTTATTTACTTAAGTAAATGTGTGTAAATCTATATTTATTCAGTTTTTAAATTAATAACAGTAATATTATTAACTAATATAAAAATGTTCATCTGATTTATGTACAATGCAGTTTGTACAGTAATATTTTCTGTCTTTTAGTAGATATATTATATGAGAGACTTGCTTTGTTTACCAAATAAAGTGGATCCAATTGGATTTGCATTTTAAACATTAAATAAAAGTTAAAAAGTTTTTTATTTCTCATATTAAGGTTTTAGTTATGATACTCCCAAAATAATTCTGCAGAAATTTGCAGATTTTTACCAAAATTCTCAGCAAAAATAGCAAAAAACGCCTGCAGAGTCCGTCTGGCCCTACTTAAATGGAAAGTAGCTATGCAATAAACAGGTTACATCTGCAGGGATGTTATTAAACAATAAAGCCTGTGTCGAATAAGAATAAGAATAAGAATAAGAATAAGAATAAGAATAAGAATAAGAATAAGAATAAGAATAAGAATAAGAAGAATAAGAAGAATAAGAATAATAAGAATAAGAAGAATAAGAAGAATAAGAATAAGAAGAATAAGAATAAAAATAAATAATAAAAATAATAATAAAAAAAATGATGATAATAATAATAATAATAATAATAATAATAATAATAATAATAATAATAATAATAATAATGGGCATCACAGTGGCGCAGCGGGTAACATGATCACAGCACAGCAAGAAGGTCGATGTTTTGAGCCTCGCCTGGTTCAGTTGGCATTTCTGGCATTACTACATTTTGAAGTATAAGCCAAATTTTAAATACAAATTTGCAAACATTTTATGCCCACTTGAGGTGGTTTTGGACTTGTGCGAAAAATAGTTAATATAATTTGTAATAATTTTTAATTAATATAATATTTGTACTGTAAAAAAAAGATATTACCTTAAAGTGTTTACATATCGTCACCTTAGAATTATAAGGTTCTATCTGATATTTTTGTCAAAATTGAGTTATTCACATATTCTTATTAAATGACATCTTATTTACATTATGTGATGTTTTTTTTTATAAGTTGTTTAGACTTTTTATTTAAAAAACAAAAACGGTTTATCTACAAAGTCGAACTCTAGCTTGGCTCCATAAGGTTCTTTCTGTGTGAGCCAATCAGCATTTTTAATGCACGCACGAGGACCAATCAGGATCAGCTTTCTTTGTCATTTCACCGGACTGCTCCATTGACAGCAGAAAACAACAGAAAGACAAAATCACACAAAATCAGAGTCGACTAAATAATGCCACACCACACAAAATTGAGATGTGAGTAAATGTGATGATTTAGCATTTCTTTTACATTGAGATTCATTCATTAATTCATTTTCTTTTTGGCTTAGTCCCTTTATTAATCAGGGGTCACCACAGCAGAATGAACCATCAACTTATCCAGCATATGTTTCACGCAGCGGATGCCCTTCCAGCTGCAACTCATCACTGGAAAACACCCATACACACTCAATCACACCCATACATTATGGCCAATTTTAGCTTACCCAATTAACCTGTACCGCATGTCTTTGGATTTGTGGGGGAAACCGGAGCACCCAGAGGAAACCCACACCAACACGGAGAGAACATGCAAACTCCACACACAAATGCCAACTGACCCAGCTGAGGCTCGAACCATCGACCTTCTTGCTGTGAGGCGATCGTGCTACCCATTGTGCCACCGCGTCGCCGACATTGAGATGAAATGTTACATTTTACATTGTTGAAAAACAGATGAACATTAAAAAAATGTATATATTAAATGTGAAAAATACTTATTTGTTTACATATAGTCAGTGAAACACTTTTCAGTGTTTATTAAACACATTTGGTCCTCGTCTGTTTCTTTTAATGTCTTAAAATTTAATATTAAGCCTTGAAGGGCAAGTACTTGATTTAATTCATGGGACATATAATTCAATAAATATTATTTAATAGTTCATATAAAGCATAACATTTAATAAATATTATCACATTAAATAGATAAAATTTACAGCTGCACTGGAAAAAATATTTTGCACTGCCTTGTATGCTTAATTTTATCAAGAAAAAATATTAATCCTAAAACATTAAATAAATGTAATAGAAAGCAAATATTTTACTTTCTCAAGCATCAACATATTGTTACAACACCAACTTATATATTTTTTTATTGTATTTATTGAAAATTAATGCTTCAATGAATGATCTGCTAGAATGATCTGATAGAACCTTATAATTCCAAGAGGAAAATAACTTTTTCAGAATGAGAAGGTTCTATCTGCATTTACCATGGTTTTTTACTCCAATTTGCAAATGTAAGAGAACTTTGATAATTTACATTTAGAGAACCCTTAGGGTCTCTGTCATTTTAATGTATGAAAGAGAACTGTTACACACATATTATTTGCTATACGGAATGCAAAAACTTTGAAGCTCAATATCTCAAAATCATTCAGAACGCAGATAGAACCTTATAATTCTAAGGTGACGATATTTATATCTTAATAATTAATAATTATTTTCCTGATACATTATATATTTATACTGTAATAATGTCTGTCACATAAAACTGTGAACTGTGATATACAGGCACATTTTTCGTTCATCAAATCATGTTAGCCTAATATTTTTTACTTTATGTCAAATAAGAGTGGCGGCAGTCAGGGGTTTAGGACAATTCTAAGGGCCCATACATTTAAGGGGCCCCCTCGTACCTCACAACCCCCCCCCCCCCCCACCCCCCAGCTCTTCGCTTTCATCCGCGATCATTTCTGTGTGGAGTTTGCATGTTCTACCCGTGTTTTCTCCAGGTCCTCTGGTTTCCCCCACAGTCCAAAGACATGCACTATGACTTGAATAAACTAAATTGTCCGTAGTGTATGTGAATGAGTGTGTATGGATGTTTCCCAGTGATGAGTTGCAGCTGAAAGGGCATCCACTGCGTAAAGCATATGTTGGATAAGCCGAAGGAAAGTGAATACATGAATAATCAAATAAGATCATGTCCTTTACTGGAATAACTACCTTTATTGAAAAACTATATTGTAAACAATATCATTACTGTGAAATAAACTTTCTCATACCATGAAATAAATATTTGGTCATACTGCCCAGCCCAGTTTTTGTGACCTATTCAGGATGAAAGTTTTGGATACTTTGAGTCTAGCACCAACCATTCATTCTTCTCTTTTTTGTTTTTTCAATCTACTTTAGTTTCTTCCACACCATGCATTGTAAAGAAGACAAATGGTCTGTCATGGGTCTTTGGGCTTCCAGGGCATCAAATTGCCCTTCTAACCTGCATTCCCTTTCCTTTAGTCTGTAGAGGTGTTGTTTCACCTCTACCTGTTGCATCTCGACCTTCATCTCAGCTGGGTTTGATACTCAGTGTTACTAAGATGGATCTGACTGTACTCTGAATGTTTTCTCTCGTTTTCTGCAGTTCCAGGAGGCATTGCACCCGAATCTTTAACCTTCACCCCACTGGATGATATGATCTTTCTGAAGTGGGAGGAGCCTCTGGAGCCCAATGGTCTGATCACACAGTATGAGGTATGTGATAAGCTGAAGTTTATGGTGTTCCTTTTTTTTGACGAAGTATGTATTTGTATGTAATGTAACACTGTTTTGGTCTTTTAAATAGCAAATGTACATGTATGCATGCATGCATGTATGTACAGTATGTGTGTTTGTGTGTGTGCTGAATTCTCATTTTATACTGGGTATAAACCTAAAACATTGTTATGGTTTTTCCTAATATTCATCAATTGAACTCTTATGTGTTTGGAGAGAGAAACTAGTGCTTTTTAATTTTAATTTACAGCATCTTTGACCCAATTACGCTATTTGAAATGTTCATAATCTTTTGGAGGTCTCCTGTAATTGATTTGAAGTTCATTTAAGGTTAAAAAAAGAACACAAAAATAAATCCTTTAATATTATTATAATACATATTGCAGATTTACTTTGCAGTCCAAAAAATGGTTTGTTCAATGCTCTGGTCTCTTTAAATTGCTCTTTTCTAAAACCCCATACAGTACCTGCACTTACTGGTTAGATTGCCTGGTCTGTTATGATTGGTCTACCACCTACAGTGTGTTTCAAAAACCAAACGTCCATTATCATAGCTGAAATTTAAATCTGGAGCTTTCCTCAACACTTGTATAAAAAGTAATAGGAACAGTAACAATTGCACATATTTTTCCACAGCAATTCAAGTCCAAATCTGAGTTCTTCACAAAGTGCATGCAAAGTAGATTTGCTTTGGCAAGGCAAAACAACATCTTCTTGTCATGTTGGCAACAAAAATCAAACTTTTCTAGGCCTCAGCTACAACTAAGGGTGCTTTCACACTAGCACTTTTGGCTGCACCTGTGTTCGTTTGACGTCAGAGTATGGTACATTTAGCTAATGTGAACGTGTCTTCTGAACTCGGGTGCACATCCACGAACCATACCCAAGTCCACCTGAAAGAGGTGGTCTGGGGTATGGTTCACGTGAACTCTGGTCAACAAACTACAATTTTCTCAACGAACTATATTTTTCATAACGGTTTTTCGTGCGTGTGTGTGTGTGTTTGTTTATCACGTATTGTACCTTGGTGACAAATGGTACTGAGCCAGGGCAAGCACAGTGATAATGTCTGCTTGTCCGCAGACATCACGTTAAGTTCTGAATGTTTATATTATTTTTGCGGCAGATAGATGCAAGTCGCTTTCTGTATTTCCAAAACCAAAAGATTCAGTAAAAGCAGAACGACCGTGATGTGCGGACGTCTTTATATTTTGCTTTCGAGTCTGTCACCTAGCAACAGCCGTACACACAACAGCAGCTCGATGACGCAAGCGTACCAGGGTTCAGACAGAAAAAGAACACTGTGAACACAAACCAACCGAGAAAGTGGCAAGGGGAGACAATCAAACTTGGGTACGGTCCAGGCAATTGAACCAAGTGTGAAAGCACCCAAGTGTTTGGATCTCAAAGTATTCACTGCTCATAGGCAGCCAGTTAGAATCAATAGGTGTGAACTACTGGGGAGTTATGTGGAATCATGTCTTAATTGGGCTCCCCTGAACTCCCCTGAAAATATGATTTGTGAATTTTAATTTAGATTTTTGATTTTTTTAAAGATATTGACAATGTGATATTTTGACATGCAGTTTCAGTATTGTGTAAAGTGATCATGGAGGATTACTATGTGTAAATGTGCAACAATATCATTAATTCATGCATGACAGCAATTTACACGACACCAAAAAAATTAAAAATAAATAAAAAGATAACAACACACACTGCTCTTGTCATTAGCATTGAGGTGTGGGGGCCGCTGCAGATCAAAGTCCACTCATGTCAAAGACAAACGTGAGAAAGTGAGAAAGTGAACCGAAGAACAGGGATCCTGTAAGTGTAATAAACATCATGGTTGCAAGGCACACATAAAATAACTAAAATTGCCATGTTCAAGATCTGATTTGTTTAAAAAAACGATCTTCACTGCCTGATTGAGATATGAAATGAAGTGAGTATCACACCAGACAAGAAGCACTGCATTAAATTGCATTGTTTCATGCCATGTCTTTAAAATATGTACATTCGTTTTACCACAGTATTTTCAATTAAGTTTCTGTGCTTGGATGCTGCTCCTGACGCTTGCATTTAAATGGCCTTTCATCTAATTTTACACTTGAACCACTAAACTAATGCTGAAGTATATTTAACTGATTATATGGTAATTAAATGACATTAACAATGATGTAAAAAGGAACTTTACAAAGTTGAAAATATTCACAGAAGTATTTCACCTGAAGTTTATCAGTGGCTGAAACATACTTGTGGTGCATGCAGAACTGACAGCAACAAAAATGGCTGAATAGAACATACACTAACCTGCAGTACATATTATTCAGTCACAAGATGGAGCCAAACAGTCAAAAACAGCAGTGTGACAGACAAACATACAAATATGAATGTGAATGTATTCACTGGTATCTGCTGCGTAAAAACATATGCTGGATAAGTTGGCGGTTCATTCCGCTGTGGCGACCCCAGATTAAAAAAGGGACTAAGCCCAAAAGAAAATGAATGAATATATTCACTGGTGGTCAAGATGATCTGAAGTAACTGGATGAGCCTTTGTAACACATCTTGGAATGTCTCAACTAACCAAACAGAATTATATATTACAGATAATTGTATAAAAGTATAGAGACACAATTTAAGGATCAAATATCAGAGCAATGTTGTTTATAAAACTGTAGATTGAGATGGATATAACTTATTCACAGAATCACATATTCACATAGAATTTGAAAGGGGCACAAGGAGCTTTCAGCAATGGCTACAAGGTATTTTCTCCTGCATTTCTTTCATTTTTATTTTTAATCCTTCATTCTAGTCAGCAAGTCATTAGTGTGTGTAAACTATCTCCACCCTTCACAGAGTCTAGGTGTTCTTATGCTAATCGTGTTGCTGTTCATTCTGCAGCCTTCAATTAGTTGAGGGACAAATATAATTGCTTATTTGCCTTGCAGAAGCTGTCAGATGGGGCAATTGTGTTTAAGTGCTTCAGTTTGGTAATATTCACTGCCTCGTCCCTCTTCAATTACCTCAGCTGTCAGCATATACACATGTAAGCTTCTGCCTACACTCAGTGCTCGTTTGAGGTTGATGTGTGTAGCTTTATGTTCACTTTGCTGTTAGTTGTTGTTGACGAGGGCTGAACTTTGTTCTCTGTGCTGTTGGTTTTTGTTGATGGACTGAACTTTGTTGATGGATTTGGTAATGATTCCTCAGTGGTGGATTTGCTGTATTAGCATTTTAATAAAAAGTAGTTTCTAAACAAAGTGTTTAATTACTAAAAATGATAACTGTGAGGTCTTAATATTTCTCTACACTTTGGGGGGGGGACATTTTGACATTTTTACAGATTCGTTGTACAGTATCAGAGCTGCAATCAATTAAAACTGAGCTATTTGAATCATCACCTTTAAAAAGCTCTCTTTTATATAATAAATTACTTACAAAAAAGAAAATTCTCAGTTGAATTATTATTTTTTAATGATATAGTGGTTACTCTTTTCCATACCATTAATGTATTAAAATGGGGATTCAAAAGGCTACAAAAAAACTGTAATTTTCATAACAACATGACATTATTGATACACAATGCAATTGTGATGAACCCCATTTTGTCTTTAGAAATTGCTTAATTATTTAAGTTCAGCAAAGTCCTTATTCCAACACACCTCAAACATATTTAAAATTGAGATCCGAATATTTAAATTAAATTAAATTAAATTAAATTAAATTAAATTAAATTAAATTAAATTAAATTAAATTAAATTACTGCCAGGGCCATTAATATTGAAGTTGATATCGAGCCGCATCATGTTGGTGTTTCGTTAGCCCAACACTCAACCCCCAACGTGGAGGACCATGACATACACACATACACTATGGACAATTGCTGTGAGGCAAGAGCGTTACCCACTGCACCACTGTGCTTCCCAAATTTAATTTAATTTAATTTAATTTAATTTAATTTAATTTAATTTAATTTAATTTAATTTAATTTAATTTAATTTAATTTAATTTAATTTAATTTAATTTAATTTAATTTAATTTAATTTAATTTAATTGAGAGCTGTTGATTTTATTTATTTATTCTGCATGAGGTAACCATTGAGAGATGGATGCTCCATAG
This sequence comes from Danio aesculapii, assembly GCF_903798145.1. NCBI lineage: Eukaryota > Metazoa > Chordata > Actinopteri > Cypriniformes > Danionidae > Danio > Danio aesculapii. The sequence continues at coordinate 15,935,661 of NC_079453.1, forward strand.
ACAAGAAATAGACACAGTCAGTAACAGTACATGTGTAGTAACCACTGCCACCACATGCACCATTTATATACAATGGATGGCCCCTTGAGACTCATGAAGTCAAGTAATTTTTTCCACTTTTTTTGTCTTTTGTTTTATCCAATTTCTGTAAGCCTGTACGATCTGTAGCCATACTCCAGACAGGAGTGATACACAGTGTGGTCTTCTTCTGCTTTAGCTCATTTGCTTCAAAGGTTCAATGTCTTCTGCAGACCTCCATTGTTCCAAGGTGTTATTTCAGTTAGTGCTAGCTTTTTATCAGTTTAAAGCAGTTAGGCCATTATCCTCTGACCTCCAGCATAAACAAGACATTATTTTTGCCAACATGACTGATTTTTTTTTCTTTTCTTTCAGACCTTTGTCTAAAAACACTAGAAATGGAAAGTCCCAGTAGCTATACTTATGAAACTCTCACTAGATACATTTATACCAATATATATATATATATATATAGCAAAGCAAAAGTTAGTACATACCTTTAAAAATTCATTCATTCATTTTCTTTTCTGCTTAGTCCCTTTATTAATCTGGGGTCGCCACTGCGGAATGAACCGCCAACTTAACCTTCTTGCTGTGACGTGAAAGTGCAAGCACTGAGCTGAACTTTAGAAATAGAAAGATGATACATCTAAATTATGGTTTTCTCGAGTTTTTTTTATTTTTACTAAAGTTGTATATTTTCCCTGGCATAGTCATTTGGCAGTATTTTTTTACATTGTGATCTTAAGTTATTTTGTTAGATCCAACTCCAGTTTTTGTTTTATTACTGAATAATCTGACTAAGCAGCCTCCGGTGCTAAGACTGCTCCTCTGCACAAGACGTTTGGCCAGTGGAGAAATGGTCGTGCCCAACTGAGCCTGGTTTCTCTCAAGGTTTTTTAATTCTTCACTTTTGCCAATTGGTGAAGTTTTTTCCTCACCGCTGTCGCCACTGGCTTGCATGGTTTGGTATCTGTAGAGCTGTGCATCGATGGATTTGCTCTTTAGTGTTTGGACTCTCAGTAGTGATTATTAAACCACACTGAACTTAACTTAAACACTGAAAACTGAACTACATTGTTTCAATTTACTATGATCTTCTATGTGAAGCTGCTTTGACACAATCTACATTGTAAAAGCGCTATAGAAATAAAGGTGAATTAAATTGAATTGAATTAATCTAATGTATTTGCACAAACATCTTATTACATAGCATTCTATAGAAAATATTAGTTTAAAAGAGAGATATTTCAGGGGTGTACTTATTTATGCTGGTCACTGTATATTTAAACAGTCCACAGGTGGCATTGAATAAACTTCTAATCTGTATAATTTAACAATCAGACGCTCCGTGATCATGCATGGCTGCCTCCTGATTTCAAAATAAGAGTCCCACGTACAAAATTTAGCAGATGCCCTTGAATTACTGCCATGTGTTTGGCTGATTAGATATTTGCTTTGATGAACAGTCAAAAAGGTATATCTGAAGAATATGTTTAACTTGACCAGTGAATCCCATGTCTTCTAATGTCATAAATAGATATATAAAATAGACTTTAAGCTTTGATAATAATTCGGTGCTCCGCAGACCGTAATTGAATTACTGAGACTTTCAGTCCATTCAAAATTCATCAGTTATGTTGTCTTGTAGATCAAATAGTAGAGCATTGTGAAGTCAAAACAAATACATAAAACAAAAAAGAATAAAATGATCATGTATGCATCTTTAATGCAGATTATGTTGCTTTGGATAAAAGTGTCTGTCAAATGCATTCATAAATCTGATTCATTAATACAGTCCCAACCAAAACAAACAATCTTCTCACAAACCAGATACTGCTTATATTAGAATTAGCCCTCATTTAATGTTGAGTGGAATGAAATTTACATCGAGTCTTCAGACAAATTGTTTGTCATCTTTTGTAATCTCATTCTTAATATCCTTTTTATTTTCTTCTCTTCTGAGGTTTCTTTGTTTACAGCATTGATTATATTTTAAATCAATAGCATTAGGAGAAAGATATGAATCACAAATATGGAACTCCCGAGCTGTATTTAAAGAAATGTTTTAACGATATATAAAATCATGTTCCATGTCATAATTGCTATGAAAATCAGCTCTTTTCTGTATGATTGTCAATTTTAATGGAGTGAAAAACACTTTCAAAGACTGTGCACCAAATTAATGGCAAATTACTTTAGATTCAAACTCAGCTCCAGAATTAAAATTGATGAATATTTTGTTTTGTTTGTTTTTTTTTTGCAGTCTACAAGAAAATACCACAATATCAATAATTAACATGTTTTTAACAATAACTCAGAGTAAACAAGAACATTCAAAAACCCTCAGTCCCCTATCCCACCCTCAAGGAGGAGAAAAAAAAAACATTTTGCATTTACAAGAATTGTCAAAGCAACTAAATGAATATACATAAAATATAAATAACACACACACATTAATAAAAAGAGCAGAGATCTTTCTTGAAAGAAAAAATAATAATAATTCACCTTTATTTGTATAGCGCTTTTACAATGTAGATTGTGTCAAAACAGTTTCACATAAAAGGTCATAGTAAATTGGAACGGTGTAGTTCAGTTTTTAGTGTTTAAGTTCAGTTCAGTTTAGCTCAGTTCAGTGTGGTTTAATAATTACTACTGAGAGTCCAAACACTGAAGAGCAAATCCAACGATGCGCAGCTCTACAGATCCCGAACCATGCAAGCCAGTGGCAACAGTGGAGAGGGAAAAAAATTTTCACTAATTGGCAAAAGTGAAGAAAAAAAACCTTGAGAGAAACCAGACTCAGTTGGGCACGGCCATTTTAATTTCTCCGCTTGCCAAACGTCTTGTGCAGAGCTGCAGTCTCTATGGCGGAGGCTGGAAGCTGGCCTCAGCGAAGATTCGTCTGTCCCTGGAGTGTCACAGGAATCAGTCTCATGTTCTCCACTCCTCCATGACCACCACAGTAGCTGCTCGGGATACGGCCCGGTCCAGGATATGGAAACCTTGGGATCATCTCATCGTTGGTCTTGGGTCGAATCAGTGACTCTGCATAGTTTGAGGGCCTCGGGAAGAGTATCCCCAGGTGGAAATGGAGAATAAAGAGAATAATTAGCGTAGCTGCTGTTCATAGTGTATATAAACAAGGTGCAGAAACCTGTGTGGAAGCCCGCTAAGTGGTGCACTGAGTGTATGCTTTACTAAACAGATAGGTCTTCAATCTATTTTTGAATAGGGGGAGTGTGTCTGAGCCTCGGACATTATCAGGAAGGCTATTCCAGAGTTTAGGAGCCATAAATGAGAATAATAATTCTTATAAATCAGCAAAGAGGTGTGTTGTATCCCTGACAAAATTAATTAGAGGATCCCAGTTTTTATATAAATTTTCAGTGGAACCTCTCAATGTAAACTTAATTTTTTCAATATATAGAAAAGACATCATGAGGTTTAGAAGACTTTCAGTGTAATAAAATCTGTCTCCAGTCTATCAGTGACACCAAGGCTAGAACATTAGCATTCTTATTTGAAAGGTTATCCAACAAAGCCGTCACACCAAAAATAGCAATCAAAGGGCATGGTTCAAGAGAAATGTTGAAAATTGTAGTAAAAGTATCAAAGAAAGAACTCCAAAAATTTTCCAACTTTGGACAACAAAAAAACATGTGGGTATGATCAGCAGGAGCCAGAGAGCACCTATTACAACAAACATCCACGCCTGGGAATAGCTTTCTTAATTTGACATTCGTTAAGTGAATTCTATGGAGAACCTTAAATTGAATCAGACTCAGTCTGGCACAGGAAGAGGAGGAATTAACCAAGTTCTTTCTCCCACTGATGGTTAAACTGAGAAATAGAGGGCAAAGTATAGGGAAGAATCAGATTGTATAAACTTGATATAGAGCTGTGATTCATAATTGATTAATATTAACTGATCACTTAAGCAAGATTTGAAATTGCAATTTTGGAATGTTAAGAAAAAGGAATTAAATATAAATAAATGCATCAATTGTCATTTTGAGTAGAAACGCACCGAAAACACACTTGTATGTTGACAAGATGAATTCTTGTTTTAAAGTAAATAATTAAATAAATAAAGGAAGCTTTCAAGGCTTTGAAGGTTTATGTGAATCACAGACTGAAAGAACAGTGTAGCCATATCAACAGCTTTATAAAAGTCATGCTTTTTTAGAACTTCCATTGAGACGATGAAAAACAACTCAGTACAAAATAAAATAAAATTAAATAAAATAACATCATGGAAAGTTTGCACTGCAAGTCTTAATGCACAAAACAAATAAAACCATAGCATTGTTTGAATGGACATGTTATTAAAATTATTTCTAGAAAAAGATATAATTAATCAAATTGTGTATATATATATATTTTTTTTCACATTAGGTGTTAAAAATGTAACCTTAATTGTTGCTTACAATTTGTATAAATGTAGAATTCTGAATTGAAATAAATGTTACAGTATTATTCTGTTAATGTATTTGAATGAATTGTTGTAAATGCAGTTGCCATTAAAATGTCTTTGTTTTTACATGCACAGTAATAAACAGAAAAAAAGGTAAAGTTTAATTAGCTGGTTACTCAGTTAAACTTTACTCAGTTAAAGTTTTATTTGTTGTTTCTCATTTCTCAAACACTTTTTCTTAGATATCCGCATCAAAGCGAACAACAACTGTGGTCTCTCTGTCTTTTTCTCTCATTTATTTATTTATTTCCTTTGGATGTGTAATATTTCACCACAGTATTTTTAGATCACAAAACTAATTGATCTAGAGAGGGTAAATATTTTTTTCACATCTTCTTGTGTGTACTTTTGCAATCATTTTTTGGTAATTAAGCAGCTTAAATGAGTCACAATTTGTAGGTGGCTCCTTCGACTTGAAAATCATTGGTGTAACAGAATTCCAAAATGAGGGTGCTGTGGGCGCAGTTTCAACAGATTCTTCAAATGGGTTATAGGGGAGACAGTTATTTTAAATTTTTATAGAGATGCCTTCAAGGTATCAAAAGAATCAAAGCCTCTCTTTCTGATGCACATCTTTATTGGATATTACACTGTAATTTTAATATGCATATTTTATTTTGACATGATTTATTTGGTGCTTTTGACAATCTATGTACAATAAAATGCTAAAAACAAAACAAAAACAAAAAACGTTTGGTTTCATACTGTAAAATGGGCCATTTGACAGCTTTTTTAGTGATGTTTTATAAACACATTTCGGGAGGAGCATGCGCAGATGTTTCAACAATTCTAACACATCATTGACAATCAATCTATTATCCGATCAGCATTAGACCAAACCCATAAATACCAAACTCATCCTACCTTTATTATCTCACAACGTTAGCATCCCTCCACCACCCCGACACCTCACCTTTTAAACACTATCTACCTAGGGGAAGCGTTCTTGGGCCAGACTAGACACTTCACTCAGATTCCAATGTCTCTCCCTTTCCCGAAAGGGGAATAACACAAGTTGGGGTGTTTTTTCTGAGCTCAGTGCCCTCTCCCTGGACAGCACACCAAATAAGCTTTATTCTTCAAACATCTGTAAGCGTGAACTCATGAAATGTAATAAATGGTACAGATACAGATGTAAACAGAACAACAGTTTTTGAAATTTAGCAGTAAAGTCTCAGTAGGGAGTAAATGGCTTTCATAACATTATCTGAATGTGGATGTTTAGGTTTTTAAATGGGTTAGATGATGTGTTTCTTCATGCTCTTAATCTTCCATGAAGTGCTATTGTTATTTTATTGGCAACGGGTTATTCTATGCAAAAGTGTTTTTATATCCAAGTGCGCCTTTAAAAAGAATGTAAATGAAAACAATATTTTTTTTATGGGTTTTAGTGAGGTGAAGTACTGTGAGATCATTTCCCCTGGTTTAATGTTTTCTGTTTTCCATTTTTTTTAGATCAGCTACCAGAGCATTGAATCATCAGATCCTAGTATCAACGTTCCAGGCCCACGGCGGACTGTTTCCAAACTTAAGAATGAAACATATCACATGTTCTCCGGGCTTCATCCTGGCACCACATACCTGGTGTCTGTTCGGGCCCGTACTGCTAAGGGCTTTGGCCAGACCGCCTTAACCGAAATTACCACCAACATCTCAGGTGAGGAAATATGCAATGCCATAAGGAATTATGGGATATGATACATGCCAGAAAGCCAACTTTGCTCGCTTCCTGAATCTGAAGTACTTAATTATAAGTTTTCTACTTGAAGCTAGCTGGGCTTTGGTTTTATCGCTGGAATGAATGTAAGATGCCTGCAAGGGTCTTTTAATTGGTTCAGGATTTATTCAGACTATTTGGGCTTCATTTAGACGTAATCTCACCAAGGCACAAACTATTCTTTTGGCGAGATTGACTCTCTGTATAGCGGAAATATTGATACCAAGGTTTACTGAGGCTTAAGCAGACAAATCGAGGGCAGAACAAAGTAAACTTGAAGGGAGAATGGTGAGCCCTTTGGGGAAATCTTTTTTTTTCTTCCTTTTTTCCTTTTTCCCGATTGAACAGGCTCTTGGAGGAAGTCCCTGGCTTTGCATCTTGCAGCTCAATAAACTGATAATTAATGAAACGTTGAGTTGTTTAGACCCATTTTGGTAATTCAGACCAAACAATGAACTCAATTTGGACTATCCACTTTAACACTAGAACTGCCAGAATTGTAGAATTACTAGCCATATCGGTCTTTCTGACCATTCATATAATTCATATTGAGTTTTGTCACATCATATTTACTTTCATAGCTTTTACTGTGATATTATAATTAAGTTTTGAATTTCTGTCTAAATATTTTAGTCATTATCCCTAAAAATATAATACTTTTTGTAATACAGCCCATCATTACTAAACCAGACTATAGTAATACAGAAGTAGACCATCTCCGAATGTGGGTGTTTTACTTTGTCCTGTAAGTGGGAGAGCAAAGTTTACTTACTGCAGTGAAAATGTTGTTTGTGAAGGTTTAAAAGACATGTCTAAAGTTATATTTTTGCTATCAGAAAGTTGCTAAGCAACCGAGGCATGTGTGGGAAAAAAGTGGATGTTGAAATGCATGCGGTCAAAGGTCGAAATAGTCAGAACGTTTGTAATGCTTATAAAATAACAATGTTAGAATGAAATATACCCACATTTAGGACAAGTCAGCGTGCTATAGTTATATTGGTAATATTTTAACCCTCTACCGCATGGTGTTGCCATATGGCAACATGATATTTATGTTCATTTCCCTGCAAGTGTTTCTTTAAGACCAACATAGATTTTTTTTTGTTGGAAAGAGAAGACCTTAGTCTAGCTAATGATGTGCTTTGGTTAAGTCACATGACATGCAGTGTTTTTCTGTGGCGCGATTTCTGACAGACTGATGTTTATCGTGAGTGATTGCTGAATGCAAATGTAAACATCAATAAAAACATCAAATTATGTCAGATCCACAAAAAAATCTAAACACAACATCTCCAGTTATGATGACATATTCACAACTCATTTTTTTTTAATCAGATTAGTTTTTTGTAAATCGATCAAATGTATGTGTTGCCAAATGGCAAAACTGTGCAATATTGGAAAGTGCAGTATTGCAATGGGTTAGCTAGCTAGCAAGGTCAGCTGTGATCTTTAAGGTTGCAACAATAACAACATGAAAGCTAGTAATATAATGTTGATTAGTTGTATGTTAATGATATTTGCATCATGGATAAAATCTAGTTTTAAAGGGCACCTATGGTAAAAAATCTACTTTTCAAGCTGTTTGGACATACATGTGTGTAGGTATGGTGTATAGACCATCATATTGGGGTGATATAAGCACACCCAGTGCTTTTTTTTCAATTTAACAACATAAAAACGGTGGACCAATTGGAGCGGTTTTCAGACCGACCGCAACTTGACATAGGAGTGTGGTCCCCCCGCCCACCAATATTGATTGACAGGCGCGTCATCATATCCTCAGTTTGTTGATTCACGTCTGCCATTTTCAGCGTGAGTCGAAGCAATATCACTAAAGGAACACTCTTGCTCTATTTTTAGATGCAAGGCTCATTGGGCTTAACACAAGATCAATATTCTCCACATTATCGCTCTAATCGGAATTATTGGTTGTATCTTTAGGTAGGTTTGCAAACATGTGTACTTCTCATTGAGTCTACCTTATACTTCAGCCGTTTGCATTTCTCGCGATTACAAAAGCTCCCTGTGATCTTAACTAGGTGCTGCTGTACCTGACGCTGTGACATGCATTTTAAAATTCTAAACTTAGGTTTCTATTAGGGTACACACAACGGCGCTTCAAGTCGGCGGCTGGGCGCTGTGAACAGCCGCCTACTTGAAGCGCCGTTGTGTGTACCCTGATAGAAACCTATGTTTAGAATTCTAAAATGCGTGACAGGCCGATTCGGGACACTTCATGTTTCTGCCGCGCCACAGAGAGTGTCAGAGGTGTGCCATGTCGCGGCTTCGATCGGCGCATCTGGTGCCTCAGTCAAACTTAATTCAGTGTGCGTGGTTATAAGTCTCGTTGTACAAGCTCGGTACTTGAAACTAGCACACAGTTGGCTGTAAAACTATACAAAGACACAACTGATTTTGTACTCTCTGCTTGGTCTGTGTCCGAGTCGTACATGTATGACTGAATGCTGATCCTCTCACTCCTGCTCCTTCTCTCAGTCTGCCTGTCTGACTCTGTTGCAAACACAGAGCGAGTGGGCTCATGGCTCCGCCCCCTTGTTACGTTGGGCGGGAAGCAGAAACTAATCTACATGTGAAGCAACACACCCCTAAATCAGCAAGCTGTGGACACGCCCCCAACATGACACTTTTTAACACATTATAATAAAAAAAATCTGAATTGTGTTTTAAACTGAACCTAAACTGGCACACTCAGAAGAACCATAATATTAATATTAAATTATAAAAAAGAGGTAAACTATGTGCCCTTTAATGGCAATGCTATTTTTGAATTGATATAAATACAGGGAACAGTGTATTAGCGAGCACCACCATGTTCTATGGTAAGTGAAAGAAGAAAAGGACAGAACTGGCTCTTCCTGCAGATGTAGTATAGTATATAGTATAATATATAAACATTGTTAGCTAATAGCTACATTGTTCTGAATTCATCTGGATATACTAGACTTGTTTGTTATAATATTTACTGGAGAAAATATTTAAGTTCACTGTATGTTGTATACATGATAATAAAATATTATGTTTGTTTTTAATAACATTCAGCAAAAAAATTATGGAATAAATGAAAGCTACTGGAATATGAGTTGTTGGAAAGAATGTATAAGGTGTCATTTATAAGTTCTGTTAATTATAAGGAAAATTCTAAATTTGAAATTTCTAAGTTAGGTCCACTGTTGGATGTTGTTGCTATATGGCAACATATCATAAAGTACCTTAAAAAGAGAAATGTTTCCATTTTTTTACAGCTCTTCCAGTTAAGCCATTTTAAGAAAAGAAAAACAGTCAAATATATATATATATTTTTAAATTGATCTATCATAATGCGCGCAGTAGAGCGTTGTTATTAAATTACAACTGACTGTAATAACTATATTAAAATAAATAAAATTAATAATAATGATGATAAAATTTCACCCAAAAAGGTCAAATCTTTCAGCAATACTTAATTATTTTTGTATTAAACGCTCCCTCAAATGATCTTAATTGTACATTTTAAGGTTACAATTGTATGAACGTATATGAATTAGTCACCAGAGATTTATATGCGCTAATTTTGTTTTCCTGTAAAAAATCAAGCTCTCAAACACTAATAAAAAACTAAAAAACACTAAGAAAAACAAAAAAACAACCATGTACATATACACATTCATACATAATTAACAATAGTCTCCTGTTGTGTCATACTTTAGAAGCTATGGTGAAATATGTGTATTTCACCCATATAACCCATGTGCATTTCAAGCCTTCTGAAACTTTACATTATCTCTCCTGGGAAAAAATAATAGGTTTATGCATGAACATTTCCTTTAAATATCCTCACACAAACAGTAAGTCAGCTGTATGTTGCATGAGCAAAATTTCCTTTGTGTGAGGTTGAGTGAGGTTTGCATGTCAATCTTAACATCCCACGGTGCTCTTATGAAACACATCTAACACTGTAATAGCGGCTCTCGTTCTTTGTACACTAGATTTTATGCATGTTTAGTATGCTGAAGGCTAAGACATTGACCCGTTTCCTTGTACCGGCACACTAATTGACTTCCGATAATAAGCGGGAATGGGAGCAGGAGTTCTGTTTTGTGTTCGCTCCTCAAGAGACTTTATAAAGGACTGTGGATTGCTCTCATCCGCCTCCATTACTGTGTTTCGATGCCCTTGGTGGTTCGTTCTTTCTGGGGTGGGTTTTTTCTTCTCTGTGAAGCAAAGGATTCAAGTCGGCGGAAAAACCAAGACTAATTTGAAAGATTTCTTGTGTATGTTAGAGTTGCTGGGTGATTGGGGTGTTATAAAAAATACATCAAAAATGAAACTTCTGTTGTTATTTACTTATCTTCATGTCAATTTATACTTTTATGTTATGTCTCTGTTTACTGAATATTTTCCCCTCCACTGAGCTGTTAACTGAGAACTGAATGATAGAGCTGAACTCACTGACTGATTGATTGAGTTACTGAGTTGCTTGATTTATATTTATTTTTTCATGGAATTTGTGGACAAGCAGGGGAAAAAAATTATTCACTGGTCCAGTTCTCAGATCACTCAAGCAGTCTTTATGATCTTGCTCTCTCCATCACACACACGCACACAAATCAGAAGATAAATATTTTGCTCTTTCTGTCTCCAAGCCCCTGCATTTGATTATGAAGATGTCCCTTCTCCACTGAGTGAATCTGAAAGCACCATAACAGTCCTCTTGCGACCAGCCTTGGGGAGAGGAGCACCTGTTAGGTAAGATATAAATAATTAGATATTATGAATGAATGAATGAATGAATGAATGAATGAATGAATGAATGAATGAATGAATGATTATTGGCATAGAGTATAAAACACATACTTATAGTATTAATACATACTTAAAGGACTTTAGTATTGGTTAACTGTTTATTTATTTAAATATTTATTTATTTGATTGTTATTTGCAATGTATTCTGTAAGAACAAACATAAAATATAGTTAAATTAAATATAATAAAAAAGCCGAAATATACAAAAATTGTATGCTCAATTGTTTGCAAAATAAATGTATAAACAAAACGGGTGATTTTGCTGACATTTTTAAATTATAAGGCTGATTGAATTAATGAATGATGAAATGCCATAGGTCTAGAGACATCACCCAGTATTTCTCTGTTGCAATTGGGAAAGCAGCCAATTGCAGCGCAAACCACCAGATTACTGTTGAGTTTGCGATAAGGAAAAATGCTAAACACATGCAGGCTTTTCTTTTTTCTTTCTTTTTGCTGAACTAGTCTGCAGGAATGAAAACAGGAGAAGCATTAGAAACAATGGCCAACCAAAGAGTAACTCAGGGTTTTACAAATAGTGGCCAGCACAAAATACATAGATTCCTGAGTCCAATCTCACACTCAACATAACTACAACATACAAAAGACAGAGATCAACAGAATGTCACTTACCTGTTTAATAATGATTTTCAATTTAATTCGATTAAATTTTATTTAAAAAGCACTTTACAACAACACAGTCGACCAAAGTGCTGACAACAGAAACAAACTTTAAAATACAAATAAATAAATAAAATGTCAAGATCTCATGCTGTGCTAAAAGCCAAATTTAACAAATGGGTTTTAAGAAGAGACTTAAAAACAGTAATGGAAGAGGCTTGTCTAATATACAATGGCAACTCATTCCACAATTTTGGTGCGGCCACAGCAAAAGTCTGATCCCCTCTGAGCTTTCGACTGGTCCTGGGCACACCCATTTGATCAGTTTTAGTTAGAAACTATGCAGTTTTTTTCTCTTCTAAGGGCTTACTATGCAGTCTCTGTTGACATCTTGTGGATGGACAATGTCAACCGTCTTTGCTCTGCTTGATGACAGGCTAATGGCCGTCGATGCGCTGTCTCTCCGAAATTATACATATTTAAAATATACACTATCCTTATGAATAAACTGCAAGGTTGCTATCTAAACAACTACATTCTTGACTAAAAAAAGCCTCAAAAGTACATAATGTTGTCCAACAGCAGCAGTATTTGTCTGTAGAGTGTATGTGGGTGGAGTAATACAGAAGGGTGAAGAGGCTGGACGAGTGATGGTATTTGTGAAGCTATGACCACACAGCTGTCAGCCAATCAGATTCAGGAACACATACATATATATATATATATATATATATATATATATATATATATATATATATATATATATATATATATATATATATATATATATATATATATATATATATACCGTTGAAGTCAGAATTGCTAGCCCCCTTTTGAATTAATCTTTTTTTTATTTCCTAAATTATGGTTAACAAAGCAAGGAAATTTTCACCATATGTCTGCTAATATTTTTTTTCTTCTAGAGAAATTATTATTTGTTTTATTTTTAATAAAATAAAAGCCGTTTTTAATGTTTTTAAACTCATTTTAAGGTCAAAATTATTAGCCCCTTTAAGCTGTAGTTTTTCGATAGTTTACAGAACAAACCATCATTATACAATAACTTGCCTAATTACCCTAACCTACCTAGTTAACCTTATTAATCCGGTTAAGCCTTTAAATATAACTTAAAACTGTATAGAAGTGTCTTTATAAATATCTAGTAAAATATTATTTTCTGTCATCGTGGCAAAAATAAAATAAATCAGTTATTAGAAATGAGTTATTAAAATTATTATGTTTAGAAATGTGTTGAAGAAATCTCTTTGTTAAACAGAAATTAGGAAAAAAATAAACAGGGGGGCTAATAATTCTGACTTTAACTCTCTCTCTCTCTCTCTCTCTCTCTCTATATATATATATATATATATATATATATATATATATATATATATATATATACAAACATTAAACCTAACCCACATTCTAACCCTAACTATATATGTACATGTAATGAACTAATCGTACTGATTATACTTGAATGAATAATTACACTGTGACTTAAAATAAAACCTAACCTAATGTTTTGATCATCTTTCACATTGATTTGATCAGTTTATATTGCATTTCAGTACAGATCAATGTCTCAGAACAGTTCTATTTTCCTGTACAGCACTTATCATGTGGTTGTGGTTGAGGAGGATGGGTCCAGACAGGTGAGGCGGAGGGAATTGGGTCACATGGAGTGTTTCCCTGCTCCTTCTTCCCATGGGGAGACTTCTGGAGGGGCAGGAGGTACACCACCTCATTACTACACCGCTGAACTCTCGCCTAACAGCTTGCCCGAGGCTACGCCGTTCACTGTGGGGGACAATCACACCTACAGCGGCTACTGGAACACACCTCTGGATCCTAGCAAGAACTATCTCATCTACTTCCAGGCATCCAGTAACTTCAGAGGGGTGAGTTATCACCTCTACCCATTATAAACTCTTATACTAGAATGTTGACTGATTGATTCTGATTGTCCGATAAATGTTCTAAGGTTTGTATTTATTTTTCAGGGAAATGCACAGCTAAAATAGTTTAAAGCAGATCTTTTCAGTTCCAAATCACTATGATAAAATATTAGACACATTTCACAGCCCACAATAGTCAAAAAAAGAAAGATAGATAGATAGATAGATGGATGGATGGATGGATGGATGGATGGATGGATGGATGGATGGATGGATGGATGGATGGATGGATGGATGGATGGATGGATGGATGGATGGATAGATAGATAGATAGATAGATAGATAGATAGATAGATAGATAGATAGATAGATAGATAGATAGATAGATAGATAGATAGATAGATAGGTTGTTGTTTTTTTTTGTCTTTTGTCTTAAAAGGTATGAAAAGTAAGTGCGCATTATTTCATCCAAAAAAATAATTTAAAAAAATAAATAAATAAATAAAAATTAGAGACAGAGTGAAATGCCCACCATGGCTTATCAACAATATTGAAATAGTCAAAGTGCATAGTATATGTGTGAGCATACCTGCCAACACTTCTGTTTTTCCCGAGAGTGTCCCATATTTCAGACCCATCTCCCGCCACCCTCCTGTTATGTTATTTATTCTGGAAAACTCCCGTAATTTCAACCATCCTGCTACAGTGCTTGTCTTCATCTTTTTCTTTGCTACTGTTTGTGGATGGAGCCACAGGTTTAAATTTTCCCGGGTTTGCACTCGTGCAACAATTGGGCGTGGCTTACGTTTTGTATCGACATCATGCCGAAACGGCTAAAGACTCGTCGTCAAGACGATTAATTTGAACCACTATGAGTCGACTCTTTCATAAATGAATCATTAGTTTTAAGATTTAAGCCTTAGCTTGATATTTCACTTCATTTAGAGCTGTGTTACACACTACATGGAAGGTCATTTTCAAAAACCCATAATAGGGGTTCTTTAATGAAATAAATTGATCATTGACAGGGATACTGGGATGCTTTGCATTGTAACCTCTCCCAACGCTTTTTAAAGTTAAATAACAAAATAGTGACTTGCCCTTTAAAGAAAAAAAGTTCCTGACAAATGTTACAGATTAAATACACCACATGACCACATCAGAGAGTAAAAACACCTTAAATGTGCAAAGGTCGAAAAAAGAAAAGAAAAAAAAAATTGTTGAGCAGTGTTTTCATGAATCCACATTACAATACCCTTTCTTGGACAATTTCTTTTTACACTGTGTTACTCTTCCTTGAAGTGTGACAGACGGTCATGAAAGAGCTGCAAAAGAACCCAAGGATAACTGCAAAAGACCTCCAGAAATCTATTCAAACAGAATAAAATGAAAACACAAAAGAAACCATATATTAAACAAGTAATATTAAACATATATCAAAACCTGCCTTGCAACTGCCCTGGATCATCTGGATGTTCATCAAAGATTCTGGTAATATGTTCTGTGGGCAGCAAAATGCAGGTCAAATGACAACAACAAAACCTTTTATAAAATGTGAAAGCCGATGGAGGATTTTTATTTAATTTTTTTTTGCTGTTGCTTCACTTCTTTAGAACTTGGCCATTTTTTCAGTCACTTATCAAGCAGTTTTAAAATTTTAAAATTAAAAAAAAATAATTAAACAATAATGATAATATATTTAAAGTGCACAAGTTAGCCATCTAGAGATAAAAGGTCTATGGAGACGATACATTTAAGGGTACACATACTGTTCTGTTTTACACCTTCTAAAATGAATGATAATTCGGTGTAAAATAAAACAACTATTATTAGTTACAACAAATAGTGTTTGCTTATAATCTAACAATGCAGATACATAGATAATTCCAAAGTCTTCTTAAACATTTTATTTGGATTGTACAAATGCCTGAGCATATATAAAAATAATAAAAAATAGCTGGAGGACTATAGGACACTGGAGTGTGCTTCAGTAAAAGCAGCCCACCAAACAGTTAAAATGTTGATATTGTGCTAAAATGCAATTGGAATAATGTAACACAATGGGAAGAAATTACACAGGTTAAAATGTTAACTTTTTTTTCTCCTGGAATAGCTTAAGTTCTGGAACACTTGGACAAATCTTACTTTCTGAGATTTTTTGTGTCTTTTTTATATAATATCGTATACAGTACCAAGCATTATCACTATTGGAGTCCCTTGCACACATACACAAAAATACATAAACATGTTGGGTTGTCATGTTTTATGGGAATTTCCCATAGACGTAACTATGTTATTATTGTGTCTGCTAACCCCAACTATAACACTAAACCCTCAAAATTATTATTTCTATACATGTGGACATTTAGTGAATACCAGAGCTTACATCAATGTATACACACACACACACACACACACATACACACATGCATACAAACTTATACAGCTAACGTTATGGGGCTTCCCATAGATCTAGTGTTTTTCAAACTTTAAAAAAAACTGTGTAATCTATTGCACTACCACAAGTCCCTTACTCGTAACTCTCACCGTAAACACTTTGCATTTTTTTTTTTTTAATATTTAATTCTGTGTGATTTATGGGCTGTTTCTTCATGGGGACCAAACAAAACCCATATGAGGTAATAATGTACTGGTATTCCTAAATTTGTAGGGACATTTGGAGAGAGAGACTGAACATCCACCACGGCTTTATACCTCTTTCCAGGGCCATCCTGTTTGCTCCATGAATTTAAAGGGTTCATTTTACAAATGAAATTGTCTTCCAGTTGCTTCACTTTCATTGCCACATCAAGAACTTTCCATACATTCATTGCAATAACCCTATGACATCTCCCAACAATTGCTGACCATTTGTTAGTTGAAAAAAAAAGGTTCTTTTTCTGTTAGATGTTGACTCTTTGACACGATGCATTTCATGTGAATCTTGTAAGTGTCATAACCTTTTGGTTATTTCATTTTATGAGTTGAAAGAAGTAGAAAATCTCAGTTCATTTTGAATGAGCTTTACAAGTCCAATATGGCAGCTTCACTTTCTTTTTTAGTATTCTTTTACCAGGTCTTCTTTAGATCTGTTCAGCTCTTGAAGTTTTGGAAGGCAACACTCAGGATCCTCAGCATTCTTTCTTCTTCTTTCTTCTTTCCACTTTTTTACCTGATCATGATGAAAGTAGTGTTAATATTCTAATTGAAAATATGCAGTGAGACTGTCATTCGGGTTATTATAGGGGACGATTGATAGGGAATTAATATGATTTTTTTTATATATCTTTGAGGAGTAGAGCCATAATATATAAACACCTTTATGAATGCAATGATACAGAAGCTTGTTTATTTATTTATATATTTATTTATATTTAATCATTCATTCATTTTTATTTTGATGTCTCCTTGCTTGTTTGGGCAACCATGCTTCATCTGTAGCTGGTGCGTTTAGTAAAATTTCTCAGACCCATTCATCTGTATTGTGATCCCAATATTAATTCTTGTTTGTATTGCCTCTTCATTTTGAATCACTTCATGCCTCATTTGTAAGTCACTTTGGACAAAAGTGTCTGTTAATGACTAAATATACATATGAATAACTAAATGTCGACAGAAGTGTCGAATTCTTCTTCTGGAGGGTCACTGTCATGCAGTGTTGAACCATATTTGCCTGGAATATCACTGTGATCCTGAAAAGCTTGACTAGTTGGTTCAAGCGTGTTTAGGACTAGAGCTACTGTGTATGTGTGCTCATGAAATGTTGTAATTAATGTAATTGTAAGATTCTAGCTTGTAAAGAGTTCACATCCTCGTATAAATCATAATTACAGCTTGCAAACGGCGAATGATCTAAAAGCTGTAACTCGTGCCACTTGTAGCATTTAGCAATCTGAATGCTTCAGATTAATATAGGAGTTGGTAGTTTTACCATTTAAAGTATGTCGAAGGGATAGACCACCCAAAAATAACATTTACTTGCTATTTACTCAGCCTCAAGTGGTTTCAAACATTTATGAGTTTTTTTTTTTTTTTTTTTGTTGAACACAAAAGATTAGGTTAGAAAATGTTAGAAGCCTGCAACCATTGAATTCCATAGTAGGAAAATAAACAAATACTGTGGAGGTCAATGGTTACAATATCTTCCTTTGTGTTCAACAGAAGAAAGAAATTCTTTATGAGAAGCAAATGAGAATTAAATGATGACAGAATTTTCAGTTTTTGGTGAATATGCCAAACAGCTTCGAACTGAATACCAACATGTTGCCATCCTGAATTTATAGTTTGCAAAATTAAGACATGATGTGAATGCAGTAGAAGCTCTGCATAAAGGTGGCCCTCCAACTGGTCGCTTCTGGTTTAGCACTGGTTAGTCCTGCAATACCAGTGTCCTTTCTTAAAGCACTAAATCTTGTTCTTCACTTTCATGTAGCTTTGTTAATGGGTGGAGAATTGGGAAATAGATAGGAGACAAGGAAATTATATACAGTAATAAATAATGTATGGTTAAGTAATTAACGACAGTGAATAACTACCACAGAAGATATAATCAGCTTCTGTTGCAACCTCAGAAAGCTATTTAAGGACATAAATCATTTGAATCAACAGAACACCCTATTTACAGCTATTACGATGCTGCTTATTTAGTTGTAGTGCTTGTGGTCTGATGTATTGAGGTGATATGCAGAGATCCAGACTGTGGCGCATGAAAGTTCTCACTGTGCTGTAGAGAGAAGCATTTGATCATCAATTGTCATTTTAATGAGGCCTGTGGAGTTGTATTCTGTCTCCTTGTCATAGAAATGACTCTGTAGTGTCCCTGAAGGAAAAGAAGGGGGGTTATAGATTTAGAGAACAAGACATACACACTCTTTTTTTGACACATGTTGGCTGGCTGTCTCATCATTACAAACAAAACAAAGGTACCATTGTATCCAATAATAGGTTTGTGTTGAAAATCCCTCCTCTAATGGGAAGTAATGAATACATAATAGGCCATAAACAGCAGCGTCAACCACTCAACGCTGTCTGACACTCACGGCTCAAAGTCAGTTTATTCTAGCACAAGATGCGTCAAATTCATTCAGGTTATTGTTTATCTGACCCACACACATTTCCATCTTAATCAGTCTAAATAAATCTTTTCAACATGAGCGGCGGTGAATGCTCGACTGTGCTGGTGCTTATTATTTTGACAATTATTCCTGATAATTAGGTGCAGGTTCACTCTATTAGACTTGCCCTGAATTTAAACAGTAATTACTCTGACTAAAGTGGCTTACTGCAGCTCAATAGGCACATGGGCTGTGGTTTTAGAATAGACAAATATATTTTGGAATGAAACATAAATTATTAGTAGGACACGCAAGCTTTACTACAATTCTTCCAAAGCTCTAATCCCCCTAATAAGTTTTAAACTTCATTAAATGACTCCTATTGCACTGTACTGCAGATTTGAATAAGACTTTTCACGTTGCTTTTATCCCCAGGTTGTTATTGCTCTAAACACATTTCACACTTGTAAGTTAGAACAGGGTTTTCATCACTGTTTTTATTTGGGGGTGTCAAACCCTTTTCTGGACAAGGAATTGCACCACTTGTTGGTTTTAAATCTAGCACTGTTTGACTGACATCTGCAGTGCATATCTGTCAATATTGGGATGTAAAAATAAGGGATATCATGACATGACATGATATGTTTAGATGTTATTATTATTATTATTATTACATTATTATTATTATTATTATTATTATTATTATTATTATTATTATTATAACATATGTCTGTTCAAGCATTCAAAAACGTTCACCTTAAATCATGTGTACAGAATCCGTTTGGAAAACAGCTTCTATTTATCATTATGGAGCGAGTGCATTATGACAGCATGCACCGTTACATGACAACAGTGCCTTAAACTGAAAGGAAGTCAATCCTGCCATGTTTATATTTATTTCAAAGTGTTTTCATGCCTACTTAAAGGCTAATTCTCAATACGTATTCCCAGGAATACCCAGGGAAGAACACAGCATCTTATTTCTCACAGGACGCGTTCTCTGTTTTAGCCATCTCCCGAGTTCGTTCTTCCGAGGTAACTTGGCAAGACTGGTCTCCACCAGAATGCGAGTCCATTCTCGGGCTGTTTCTCAATTCCAAGAATGCAGAGAACGTACTTGTGTTCTTGTGGAGATCGGTCTTGCCAAGCGACCTCAGAAGAACAAACTCGGGAGACCACGAGAACAGAGAACGCATCCTCTGAGAAATGAGATGCTGCATTCTTCTCTGGTTCTTCCTGCTGGTCACATGACCTTCATGCGTTTTTAATGGAAAATGATTTAAACATTACAGCATTCATACATCGATTTATTGTTTTTCCCCTTTTCAATATATATATATATATATATATATATATATATATATATATATATATATATATATATATATATATATATATATATATATATATATATATCTTACCGTTTCATTTAGGAAAACTCCTGAGATAACCTGTATAAAATGATGCACTTCTAATCTCCTTTATTCAGCCGCAATGACTTCTGGGACTTCTCGACCGAGTTTTGCTCTCAAGTCTGCATCCATGCATCCTCGATATCAAGAACACATGCGGGAACTTTCATGCGTCCTTCATTCTTGCGGTCTTGAGTATTGGAACTGAACTTTGGCAGATGATGATGAAGTTACACAAGAACTTGAGGATATAAGATCGCTGAAGAAGGCATATTGAGAAACACCCCCTGTGTTCTTGGAATTCAGAAACAGCCAAAATAAAAGCACAGAACAGATTCACATTTAAGAGCAAGGTGCGTCCCCTGGTGGTTCGGCGCTATGGTTTGCATATAGGGATGATCGCCTCTTTGATGTCCAATGCCACCCTTCAAAGAAAGATTGAAAATGCGTGAGAAATGCGGGAAAAGATCTCTACGGGATGATACCGAGATAGAATTGTAAAATATGGGAGAATCCCGTGAAAAACGTAAGGGTTGACAGGTAGGCTGCAGTGTAAAATGTTGTGTTAGAATCTTACCGTTAGATGCTTAGCAGTCACATACACTTGTATTGGTCTGTCAAATTAATAAATAAATAAAAAATTTGGGTTTTTTTTTTTGGAATTTGCAATGAAACAAATGTCAAATTGTGGCTGAAAATGTACACATTGTAAGGACAACTTGTTTAATTATCCCCTTTATTTCATTAGAGAAATATTCAGTCTGAAATATATTTTATGAGGATGCACATAGAGCCTTAATGTCAAGAGTTTTCATGCTGCATTATTTAATGACATTGACATCACAGATATGTAAATAAGGAAATTAACATCAGAGTTTAGAATTGTAGGCTATAGTGTGAAATTTAAGCATTAAATTCGAAAACCCAGGATTAAATCCTTGGTAAATTATGAACAGAATGAAACTTGACAAGATAACCTATTTTACTCATGTTTAAAATTGCTGAAGAGGGGTTTTAAACTCTGTTTTTAATCCTGTGTTATCATGTACAGTAAGCAAAGTTTTAACTGACAGTGAGGGAACATTCAGAAGCAGAATTAGCTTTTTTTTAAATAAATGAAACAGTTTATAAAATAGATTTATTTTGCTGTAAGATTGGTTTCCCAATTCTAGGTTGCAGCTGGAAGGGTATCTGCTGCGTAAAACATATTGTGGATAAGTTGCACTTCATTCTGCTGTGGCAACCCCTGATGAACAAAGGGACTAAGCTGAAGGAAAATGAATGAATGAATTTCCTGTAAGATTGGGCTAATATAAACAGAGGAGAAAGCAATCAAATAATAGTGATGAAAAATATGTCAGTTGGAGTAAAGACATTTCATTCTTACCTTATAGTCTACAAAACCTATTCAGCAAAAACAAGAAGAAGAAAAAAAAAAACTTGATGACATTCAGGAATGTATGTGCAACGTTAGATGCTTTTATCCAAATATGTACTGTGCTGTTTGGTTCCCAAGGGTTTATGAACATACAGCGTGAAATGCCAGTTTATGAATACTCAAGATTAATTCTTAACCCTAGGTAATTCTATTCACCTGGGTTTAGAATGACCCAGGGTTAACTCTTGCATAATTATCAACCCAAAGCCATACAGCAAATGAGGCATCTAAAAATAGAAAACCACACACACACACACACACACACACACACACACACACACACACACACACACACACACAAATCTTTCAGAACATATAGCGGCATACTTTGAACAAGCCCATATGCAGCAACACAGCCCAGCACTTTTTTTTTGCTCTAACAATCTCCACTGACATTTTCTTGAGTGAATTATGGATGCAGTGGCCGTGCACTCCTCCTCTTCACATTCCCATGGACACATAAGAGTCAATCACATTTGTAGGTGCGTCAGACAGACACATTTTAATCTGAATATTGACCATATTGAATGGTGGGAAATTGCTGGGCATTACCGCCGTTAACAGCCACTTGTAAAACAGTGTTGAGCGTGACCTGCATATTATTTCATATCATATATCATCTGACAGCAATTAATTTTAACGCTCCCCCTCAGTGCCACCCACAAGCTGGTCTGGAGACTGCATAACATATGTTTTAATGACATTTTAAAATTTAGTGGTAAATATGTCACATCTGCCCCGGTAAAAGAGAAGAGAAAGCAACTGGAAGCTGATTTTCAATTTAAAAGGCAATTTACTGGCAGTTTAGGTGAGAAAGGTCTTGACTTCAATCTAGGTGGATGCATTTGCATAATTGCCACATAAAGCTACAATTTGCACCTGTATATCTTAATTTGATAATGTCTCTGTATCTTACCCTGTGTGTCTGAAAGAGATAGAGATGAACTGTTCCAAATTTTTGTGCAATCTCTAGACATGAACACTTTTACAAAAAGGTTGCCAGTATAATCACAGATTCTTTGTAGGAAGATACAAATCCCAACACAAACAAATGTGGATATATGCACAATGTTTAAATATGTATTGAACACATCATTTTTCTCAGAAAACATATTTCTAAAAGTGCTGTTGCTGTTTGTCACAGGATGTTGGTATCAACCAAAAAAATCCATATGTGCAAGGAAAACAAAAATTTAAGTTATGTGTAATAAAATGAAATGGCACAGGGGAAAAGTACTGAACACATGAAGAAAGGAAGGTATATAAAGGCAGTGAAAGCCCAGACAGCAGCTGAAATGTCTCAGGAGTTAGAAAGCAACCCTCTGCCCTTCTTCAATGTAAATTAATATTAGCTGCTTCAGTCCAGCATATACTTTGCCAGTGATGGGTTGCAGCTGGAAGGGCATCCGCTGCATAAAACATATGCTGGATAAGTTGGCGGTTCATTCCACTGTGGCGACCCCTAGATTATAAAGGGACTAAGCTGAAAAGAAAATTAATGAGTGAGTCCAACATATACATTACCAGGATGAAGATGTTGAAACCAAGGTGGATATTTTAGCAGTGGTGGAAAGGGTACTGAAAAATCTTACTACTTTAAGTAAAAGTATCATTACTTGCCTAAAAATGTAGTGCAGGTTAGAGTAAAAGTATGAGTTGTAAATATTACTCAAAGTATGTTTAAAAAGTAGACATTTCAAAAGTACTCAATAGTAGTGAGTATTATGCTATAAAAAATGGCACACTTACATGTAATTTGTGGATGTGTGTAAACGTAACATTCTGTAGTGCATTTAGTTATTGCCCAGCAGGCACACAACGTCATAAAACGTAATATTAGATTAGATTCAGGGTGTGATGTGAGGTGACAAAAATTCAATGTCCAGCCAGCGTCTAAGGACAATGTTATTTTAATGTCCAATAATGTCATCAAATGTCGTTGATATTTGGTTGATTTTAGGTTGTGTTGGAAAGTGACCAAAATCCAACGCTGACCCAAATGCTGATATTTATTCGTTGGGTATGGCAACTGAAATCCAACATCTGATATATGTCATAGTGGTAACGTCCACACAACGTTCTCATGACATGAGATGATGTGAACATGAACGCTACGGTTACTAAAGTAACCCTTCGTTCCCCGAGGGGGGGAACGGAAATGCTATGTGGAAACTTCCACTATGGGGATTTCGTCAGAATCCAATCATCTAAAAGAGTATAAAAACGGGCCAATGAAATGCCAATGAGTTGGCAGCGTCAGCGTGCACAGCTGGCGTCAATGACAATCAGTCATGCTATAAAGACGCAGCCAGTGCCATGCTCGACATCCTTTTCTAGCTGAAGAGACTTTCACGCTCAACAGCTAAGGGACAATCGTTGTGGCGAAGGAACATAGCATTTCCGTTCCCCCCCTCGGGGAACGAAGGGTTACTTTAGTAACCGTAGCGTTCCCCTTCGGATGGGGAACTCCAATGCTATGTGGAAACTTCCACTATGGGGAAATCTATGGAAAACGCCACAACGAAAGAACCTTACTGCGTCCCTGGCGAAGGGTGTGCCACGCAGTAGAGCGAGCGCACCTACAACGCCCCGAGACACAGTCTTCCAACGTGTCCCCTGGCCCTCACTTACCTGTTCAGAACAGTTATGTTTTTCGGGGAGTCGCAATAACCCAGTAAAATAGGTTTTGATACGACAGTACGTTGGGAAAGCGTTCAGTCCCGATAGGGAGGACGCTGCGGAGCTCACCTGTTACCCAGAGGGGAGACCTGGTGACAACCTATGGACTAGCCCAGAGATGGGGAGTCCTTGCATAAGGATGGTTAGCGGGGAGGGAAGACACGAGCCTGCCCTAGAAGGGGGGACTATACCGTGGCTGAGTGAACGTATGGGACCGCCAGCGGGGATCACACATAGCAGGCACCTATACCCAGAACGCGGGCTGACCAGCGGGCATGCCAACAACGTAACGGGCCAACACCTGACTCCTCCGCTGAGTCAGGTGCTGGGGGCCTCGGAGGAACTCTGCAGGGTTCGCCAAAGAAATGGGGAACTAAACTGACAAAGCTGAAAAAGCGCACGTATCTCCGGGTTAGGGAGAGTGGCGCAGCAAGCGTGTTTCGACACCTCAACCGAATCGTTTCCTCAATCACCAAGGGTTGCCTAATACCCTTGAGGAAACCGGCTCCACTCGCAGATTGTAACCTTGCAAATGTATTGGGTGTCACCCAACCCGTAGCTCT
The DNA here is from genome assembly GCF_903798145.1 of Danio aesculapii. NCBI lineage: Eukaryota > Metazoa > Chordata > Actinopteri > Cypriniformes > Danionidae > Danio > Danio aesculapii. The sequence goes on from NC_079453.1 coordinate 15,960,344, forward strand.
ACAAATGTCTGTCAGAGAGGCGCCGCGTGCTAACGCCCAGGAGGATGCGATGCTCCGTAGTGGAGTGCGCCCTCACCCCCGGGGGACACGGCTCACCCTGGCCCAAAGGCGAGGGAGATGGCATCCACTATCCAGTAGGCCAACCTCTGTTTAGATACGGCACTTTCCATCTGCCGACCACTGTAATGGACAAAGAGCTGGTCAGAGGATCTAAGGCTCTGAGTGTGGTCCACATATATTCGCAAAGCGCGAACAGGACACAACAATGAAAGGGCTGGGTCTGCCTCCTCCGCGGGCAGTGCTTGCAGGCTCACTACCTGATTGTTAAACGGCGTGGTAGGAACCTTGGGCACATAGCCAGGCCGGGGTCTCAGGACAACGTGAGAGTAGGCCGGCCCGAATTCTAGGCACGAGTCACTGACCGAAAATGCCTCCAGGTACCTAACCCTCTTAACCGATGCCAACACGACCAGCAGAGCTGTTTTCAAGGACAGAAATCTCAAGGATACTGAGTCGAGTGGTTCGAAGGGATCCCCACGTAGGCTCGTAGCACTACTGCGAGATCTCAAGAGGGTATGAGAGGGGGGGCGGGGGAAAACATCCGCCTCGCACCTCTGAGGAACTGGATGATGAGATTATGCCTCCCCACGGTGCCGCCATCCACGCATCATGATGAGCGGAGATGGTGGCCACGTAAACCCTCAGTGTGGAGCGCGACAGCCTTCGCTCCACCTGTCCTGAAGGAAAGAAAGCACAACACTGATCTGGCAAGATCGGGGGTCTTCTCGGCGAGAAGCGCACCACTCAGTGAATAGACTCCACTCCAGGACGTAGGCATGCCTCGTAGAGGGTGCACTAGCCTGAGTGATGGTATTAACCACCGCCACCGGTAGGTTACCTAAGTCTTCCTCATCGCGTCTTATGGACCCCACGTGGAGGTTCCACAGAACTAACGAGGGTGCCAGATGGTGCCCTGTCCCTGAGAGAGTAGGTCCTCTCTCGAAGGGACTCGCCAGGGGGGGCGTCGCGAGGAGGGAGAGTTCTGATATCCAGGTCCGGTTGGGCCAGGGGCGCAACTAGCAAGACCTGCCCCTCGTCCTCCCTGACCTTGCACAGAAACTGCGCGAGTAGGCTCACTGGGGGGAGTGCATACTTACGCATGACTCGGGGTGGAGTCGCTATTCTCCCGGGGAAGGAGCTGCCGTGAGAGCCTGTTGGCCGCACGGTTGAGCCCATCCGGGGTGTGAATAGCAAGCAGCGACTTCAGCCGCGCATGACTCCAGAGGAGCAGACGGCGAGCGAGCTGAGACATGCAGCGGGAGCGTATACCCCCATCCGGATGGAATACGCTACCGCGGCCGTGCTGTCCGTCCTGACCAGCACGTGTTGCCCTCTCAGCACCGGTAAAAAGCGGCGCAGAGCGAGAAACACTGCCAACAGCTCTAGGCAGTTGATATGCCAATGCAGCTGGGTTCCCCTCCACAGGTCCGCAGCAGCATGCCCGCTACACACGGCCCCCTTACCCCATACTGGAGGCATCTGCCGAAACGACAGCCTGTCTGGACGCCTGACCTAGGGGCACACTGGCCCGTAGGAAGGAGGGGTCCTTTCCAGGGGGTGCGGGTGCTATGACACAGCGCAGTGACAGTCACTCGGTGTGGGCCCGCGTGCCATGCGCGTCTGGGGACCCGATCGTGAAGCCAATGCTGTAGTGGTCTCATATGGAGCAATCCGAGCGGCGTGGCCGCGGCTACGGATGCCATATGCCCCAGGAGCCTCTGAAATAATTTCAGGGGGACCACTTTTTTTTTTCCTGTCGAACTCTCTCAGACAGTTCAGCATTACCTCGGCGCGCTCTCGTGAGAGGCGCGCCTCCATAGTGATCGAGTCCAGCTCCAACCCGAGAAAGGAGATGCTCTGCACGGGGGCGAGCTTGCTCTTTTCTCGGTTGACCTGAAACCCCAATGGGCGGAGATGCCGGAGCACCTTGTCTCTGTGCATAATCAATTGCTCCCGAGAGTGGGCTAAAAATCAGCCAGTCATCGAAATAATTGAGCGTGCGGATGCCGGCGAGCCGAAGGGGCGCGAGGGCACCCTCCGCGAGCTTGGTGAAAACTCGCGGAGACAGAGAGAGCCCGAAGGGGAGGACCTTGTATTGCCACGCTCGACCTTCAAACGCAAACCGCAGAAACTGCCGGTGGCGTGGAAGTGTGGAGATATGAAAATACGCGTCCTTCAGATCTATTGCTGCAAACCAATCCTGAGGACGAATGCATCGCGTGATGCGCATCTGCGTAAGCATTCCGAAGCGCAGGCTGTGAAGGCAGCGGTTCAAAATGTGCAGATATACGATTGGCCATAGCCCACCGCTTTTTTTTTTTTTTTTTGGGGGGGGCACGATGAAGTGCGGGCTGTAAAACCCGCGCTCCATCTCGGCTGGAGGGCCGGCTCGATTGCATCCTTCGCCAGGAGGACAGCAATCTCCTCTCGCAAGACAGGGGCGGTCGCAGGACTGATCCTGGTCGCCCGTGAACCTGGGAGGCCGTTTAGCGAACTGAATCGCATAGCCGAGTCTGGTCGTATGGATGAGCCATTGCGATGGGCTGGCCCGCGCTAACCAGGCAGGCAGAGCCCCCGCAAATGGTCCCACCCGCACGATCGCTGACGTGCCAGCGGCGGGGCAGCGTGGAGTGAGTGGGCTCATCCGGGGAGCGCTGGGGTCCCACAGGAGAGCAGGAGAGGAGATGTTCTCGTCTCGCACTCAAACTCCAGGAGAGGGGCTGGGAGTGGAGAGAAAGGAGACCGTTCTCTCGTGCTCCATGAGCCATTGGCGAAATGCACCGATCCTGCGAGCTGGAAGGCATAGCGTCCCAGACTGGCAGTGTTCGGGCTGTCACATCCGGAGGAGGGAAAAAGTGCTCTTTCACTGAGGATTTTGATGGCGTTTTTTTTTTTTTTTTTTTTTTCGCCTTTAAATAACGTGCCCCGCCCTCCAGCGGGGAAAGAGCAAATTCCCTCCTCCCCAGATGGCCCGCCTCAGGGACGCTTCGCGGTCCGTTTTACCGAACTTAGCGGCGCCCTGGGCGGGGGACGCTGGTTGTCTGCGCGATGCTCGGCGCAGCCCCGTGGCCGGAGGTGCAGGCGGGGCGGCGAAGCAAAGCTGCGGGCGGGCGTCCTCGGCGAAAAAGCAGCGGATGTGGATGGCTCGGCTGGGGGGAGCGGTCATACAATCCCGCCGATAGAGACCTCGCCCATCGCCTCCGACTGCTCTATCACCGGCGTGAATTCCTGGGCGAATTCACTGCCAGTGTCGCCGAACAGGCCAGCCTGGGAAATGGGTGAGTTAAGAAAGCGAACTTTGTCAACGTCACGCACATCACCAGGTTTAGCCTGAGGTGGCATTCCTGGATCACGGATGTGATCATCGTCCTTCCCAGGGCATACACAGCCGACTTTTTTTTTTTTTTTTTTTGGTAAGAGCATAGTCGGTTGCGGTGCGGAGCGCATGCTCAGTCCTGGGTCAGAACCATCCTCGCGCAGCCGGGCCAGCGCCTGCGCTTGGTAGCGCTGGTAGGTGGCCATAGCGTGCATGGTGAGGGGGAAGGCGCACGCAGCACACTGCGTGAGCCTACTGTGCCCATCCAGGAAGAAGGGGATGGGGAGGCTTAGAAGGTCTCGCCTTCATCCTCCACATCACACCCCTCTAATCGGTCCGGCCGCGGGGCTGGGGGATAAACCATCTCCAGAGCCACGGCCGAAGCAGCCTGGGGAAGCACAGCCGCAAAGTCTGCTTCTGGATTCGACGCCGCGCTCAAAGTCCCGGAGGGAGCGAGCGGGTTCGAATCCTCGTCAGACCTTGACAGCCCAACCTCCAAGGATGGTGAGGATGGAAGCGCACGCAGATCGGGCACGCATCTAGTCGGTCCGGCCGCGGGGCTGGGGGATAAACCATCACCACGGCCGAAACAGCCCGAGAAAGCACGGCCATCACGTCTGCTTTTTAGATGCTAACGCCGCGCTCTCCACCCCGGAGGGAGGGAGCAAGCGGGCTCACATCCTCATCAGACAATGACAGCCCATCCTCCGATGCAGCGATGGACATCTGACCCCCGGTGTCATCAGGTGAGAGCGACCATCCAAGGTCGGAGCGCTTCTCTTCACCTGAAGCTTGGATGGAGCGCGTGGAGGAGCGAGAGGTCCGCGGCCCGGGGGGTGGCGGATTTACTCTCACTGAAACCCTCAGATCTGCCCGAGTGCCAACCGCAGTGCGGGGGACAACTGGGGTGGGTGGCTCTTTTGCAAGAGCAAGCCGCGATCTTAACTGTGCAACAGACATGACATCAGTGATGGCATGCACTGCCCGCGAGCACCGCATTAACATGCTGGACCCCCAGACATGAAACGCTGTGCTCGTGCCCATCATCCGGGGATAGGAAACCACCGCATCCAGAAACGCACGGTCGGAGTGACGTCTTGAAAAAGACGCGCTGCACGACCGTGTTGCTCTTTTAGGAAAGCTTTTTTCCTATATACAAACCGCTCTTGGAGGACCGGACCCAAAGGACGCCAGGCAAGGGAGAAATACCCAGCTCGACCATCTGCCACTGCGTATACGCGCTCTGGACTGGGAGAAGCTGCTTCTCGATCTCTCTCTCTGTAGACACAGGTTGGAGATACCCTCAAAGACTCTCTCAGAAGCTTCGTGAAAGGCTCTGAAAGCGAAAGGATGTCGAGCATGGCACTGGCTGCGTCTTTATAGCATGACTGATTGTCATTGACGCCAGCTGTGCACGCTGACGCTGCCAACTCATTGGCATTTCATTGGCCCATTTTTATACTCTTTCAGATGATTGGATTCTGACGAAATCCCCATAGTGGAAGTTTCCACATAGCATTGGAGTTCCCCATCCGAAGGGGAACATGACGTTTTCAATGCTTATTTCCTCCACTGTCTATATATATATATATATATATATATATATATATATATATATATATATATATATATATATATATATATATATATACACACATTATTTCCAATTCTAACATGTTTTTTGTTTTGTTTGTTTTTTTTTGCATGTAAATAGTGCATTTTTTCATTGGTTCTGGATTTTGGATAGTTTGGAAACATTTTAACTCTATTAAATTACTTACTACTTGTTTCAAAATGGTTGAAAAACATTCAAAAGTAGCATTCCTTTAATGTTTAAAAGTGTAAAATGGAGCATTATGTTTCTTTTTCTAAGGTTCGCAAAGGTTGTAAGATTTTCTAAGGTTCGATTTTCAGATAAATAAGCAAAGAAAGATGTTTCACAGTGCATCTGTTTTGTGCAAGATAGCTGTTTATACGCTGTTGATGTAAATCAATTCAAATTTGTCAGTTATGATCTTTCATTTGATTTAATATGATGACTTATGAGGCAAAGTAAGCAGACAGCACAGCAGCTAGTTTTCGAACCAAACCTTTATGTCCAACTGATGTTCTCATTCATTTGCTAGTAAATGTCATCAAAGTCGGCATTTCTATTTATTCTTGACTGCCTGTGGGATTTTTGTCAGAGTTTTTCAATAAATCACACATTCTATCCTCTAACCCTTAGATAGCCCTGATAACTTACATCCACTCTCTGTTTTATTCTCAGGAGACAAGGATCAACTGCATTCGAATCGCTCGTAAAGGTAATTCATTCTTTATCTGCACTGTTTACACGCTTGAGGGCATGTCTCACTGACAGCACATATACATCATCTCTAACCAAATGTCCCTGTTGCGGACTCACTCACACTTTGGCAAGAGATAAATGCATATTTGTTACCTTAATGTGGCACTCTCTGAAAATGTGAGTGCTGATAGTTGGGCACAATCCACCCAGTAGTATCATTTAAATATTACATAATCATTCCTCATTCAAGTTTGGCCCAGTGAGCCAAAATAATAAAAAGAGACTGACAAAAAAGCAGTGTTCCAAAATGTGCCACTGATTAAGCAATACCACGATGCATTTGGTAATAGTTCCACAATTGTAAGTGCATTAACATTTATACATGTGGCAGATGTTTTTTTTTTTTTTAATCCAGATATTACACTGGGTAACACATTTTAAAGGTTCAAGAAACCCTAGAGTAACGTTTTTGAGATTTTAACAGATTTGTGTGTGTGTTGAGCATCACTTAAGACAATGTTAGCGCCTGTTAGCTTTAATTGTGGGGAAAACTAGATAACTTTGAGCTTTTGTCAGCTAATTTCATCTTCCGGGTTTAAAATGATTTTTGGGGCGGGATCAAAATCGGTGATGTTGCGCAAAACTGCAAGTGGACTGATGACGTGTCGGTTTCTCATTATTATTCATAGCAGAGTTTTCTTATCCTATGAGAAGAGCCTGATTATTAATTATTCATGACTGCGCGTGCTTTCCGAAGGCAAGACAGACATGCTAGTGCCAAGCTGTGAGACCCTATGTTGATGACTGGGTGAGACCACGTCCACGGACCGACGGCACACTGTTTATAGCCATTTACGAAGGGTCGTATGTGTTTGTTTCCACTGGGTTTGTTGCATGTTTTTCCCCGTGATCATGTCAGGACCGATACAGCAAAGCTGTATGTGTGTAGCAAGCATTTTTGTCGGGAGAGCAGTGCGAGAATTGGAGAATGGCAGACTTTGTCTTTTATCAGTTTGTTCACATTTAGACACATCGCCATGCTGCTCTGCTGGCCATGCCCACTCCTGCCTCTGCTCGCAGAACTCCACACACATTATGATGCTTTTTTTTTTTTTAATTCTGAAGTAGATTTAAACCGAAAGTGGAGGGTTTCATGGCCCTTTAAAATAAGGTTCCATTATAATGTAGGTTAATGTGTTTATTAGAATGAACAAACAATGAAGAATGTATTTATACCAGTATTTTATAGTCTTGTTTTAACATACAGGGCATTGACAAATGTTAACAAGCACAATTTTGGATTTTAATAATCTATCTCACCTTATAATCAATCGACCTCATATTTCCTCAAATACCACCCAGTAACCTTTTTCATACTCCTTTTAGCATACTTCTGTTTAAGAAATACAATATATATTACTATTTGGGGTGGATAAAATGTGAATTGGTATACAGCAATTGAAACACAACAACAGCAGTATTTGCCAAACCACTTTATAGTGAGTCTGGTCCTCCACCATCACCCTCTTTGTAACCAATCCTGCAGCTTCCCCTACATTTTGACAGAATCATGTTGCTGATTTGAGAGCACAATAATATTATACATTAACAAAAAAATAAATAAATAAATAAATATATATATATATATATATATATATATATATATATATATATATATATATATATATATATATATATATATATATATATATATATATATATATATATATATACAGTTTTTTAACCTTTTTTACTAGGATAGATAAATCATCAAACAAATCATCTAAGTATGCTTTGGAACAAAAACATGTATGACACTTGCTGATCTGTTGCTCTGCTTTGCAAAAATATAAAGAAAAGTAGCTAAATGTATTGTAAAAGTCAATATTCAGAGGGTAAAACAAGGGCTTCTGTTCAAGGCTGTTGCTCTGCACTGTTAGCAGCTGAAAGAATGGCAGGTTTATGAAAGTAATTATTACTTCATTATTCTGTTAATTGCTTTGTGGGTCCATCTTTATGAAGCAGTTATATAATTGAAGTACATTGGGCAAAAAGGTTGTTGCCAATATTAAGCATAAGGTACTATACTGTCATACTACCTGCCATAGACCACCAGCAGAATGGCCCTTGAACCTCCCTGTTTTATCCATCAGATTCTGTTATTTAAGCATTTATTTAATCAATGATATTCTAATTAATGTCCCTACAGCAGATGGCATAATGATGCACTTCCATCTCTGTGATTTTTCAAATGGCAATTTTTGCTTTTGGAAGCACCGCAGGGGCTTAAATTAATCGAGAGAGAGGGAGAGGGAGGGAGAGAGAGAGAGAGAGAGAGAGAGAGAGAGAAAGAGAAAGAGAAAGAGAGAGAGAGAGAAAGATTTCATGCTGTTCTCTGGAGCTGTTTGGAAATTGACTGCATTAACAGACAGAGAAAATGGAGACACAAAGACCCGTAAAATTTGTGGAACATGTTCAAAATGGCCACCAATTTCAGTGTGACATTATTTTTTAAGTTTGTGACAAATAGGAACACCTTGTCATTGTTGGACATTTAAGTGGTCAGCGATGTATGTATGTTGCATGATACAGGGGATATATATATATATATATATATATATATATATATATATATATATATATATATATATATATATATATATATATATATATATATATATATATATACTGTACATACAGCTGATAAAATAAGTATTAAACATGCCACCATTTATTTCAGAAAATGTATTTTAAAGGTGCTGTTGACTTTAAATTTTCACCAGATGGTAGCAACATCTAAAATAACCATAACAAAGACAACATTAATAGTACGTATAATAAAATGAAAAATTATTCAACACATGATGTAAGGGAGAAGTAAAAGGACACAAAAGTCCCAAACTGCAATTAAAATCTCTCAGTATACCTGCTGCCTCAGTAATTGATGTATCATTAGACTTAAAACCCCGAAGTAGAGGACTTTTTTTACTCTTTTATTTATATTCTTAACGCCTAGAACATAATAAAACCTCTTGAGTCAGAGTCAGAGTGGGATGGTATTTTAAATAAAGTGCGCTCGTCATCACACTGTTCCAGACTTGCCCTTATTTAGTTTAAAATACTTTATCGGTTACATTTTACAAATTTAAAATTGTCTAGGTTTTGTGTGTGTGTGTGTGTGTGTGTGTGTGTGTGTGTAAATTTTGAAATAAAATTTAAAGCAAACTCTCAATTGATTTCAGACAAGAAACAAAAGCTGAATGGCACACCTTTTGAAATTGATTTACTAGGAAAAGCCATGACATATTCAGTATTTATTTTACCCACTGTTTGTATTTAGATTTTACATGCATACATGCACACTTTAGCCCACAGAAAAGTGGTCATCCAGTGATGCATTGAATCAGTGATGTGGCAATAACTTTTCTGCAGTATGTGGTATTGTGATGTCCACAGCCAGTCTTGCAGTTTCTGGAACATTGTATGGCATGGTGGTCGTGATGTTGCATTAACACATCTTTCCAAGTGGAACCACAAGTGTTCATTTGGGTTCATGTCAGGTGAATTTGGAAGCCAAGACATTAACAGAAATTCACCGGCATGATTGTGAATCCACCTCTTGATCATTCTGGCAGACTAGCATAGCACATTATCCTGTTGCCATAAATGAGTGCACGTGCTCCGCAACAATATTCAGACACTTGACAGATTTCAGAGATTGTGCTACTGGGATAATGGGGCCCGTAATGTCCCAAGACAACATTACCCACAGCATAATAGCATCAACACCACCCTGTGTCTGGCCAACAGTGCATCAGGTGCCATCGCCTTTGATGGTCATCTACATATCAACATGCATGATGCACTAGGAATTTAGATTCAGCAGATCAGGTTTCTATTTTCCAATTATTCAAAATCCACATACATTATATTTTCTATTTGGTCAAACTAAAGTGCGTTCTGTTTGTCTGTCTATCTATCTGTCTACTGTATATGTCCATCTGTGTATTTATTTATTACTATTGGGGCAGGACACTATAAACCATTGATGTAATTGAAGATTGCAAAATAAAACAAACTGTTACATATTGTAAACACACATGCAGTAAACTAAAACCCAACAGGAAATAAACAAGCTCCTGACGCGATTTATTTATTTAGGAAATATGTACACTGAGTTCAGGTTTGCATGAACCTGGTTTACATCATCAGGGGACTGCATAATATCACTGAGCTTAGGACCCAACAAAGTATTAATGGTTATGTAAATATTGTCATACTAACAGTTTTTTTTTTTTTATTTGGTTGCTTGTCATCTGACATTATCATAATGAATTTGTTCTGTGACTTTTTAACTGTGAATAACTGAGTTTTCTAAGCTATAGTGTGAACCATTTTCTAAGCTAATGTGACTGAATTGTGATAATGTGAGAAAAGTTGAAGGTATCGGAATCATTTTTGGTTTTACTCTATATGAAGAGTTTAGATGCAAAAACCTCTAAGTGCTGTCTGAAATGTCCCTCGAAAATTAGCATTTTTCTTAGACTCCTATGTTTATGTTGAGCTATTTCATTTTTAAGACCTTTAAAAGATTGTATTATTTTCCATAAACTTAAAATTAATGAACCTACACACAAAAGCCTGATAAAAATGCTAATTTTTGGAGGAAATTTCAAACAGCTTTTAGAGGTTTTTGCATCTGAACTCTTTATATATAAACAATTCAGAAAAGTACAATACGTAACAACATGAAAACAAATGTGTTACAGTACTAATACACTAATACAAAAATGCTACAGTATAATAGTTACGTCTTGTAATTTATTATTATTTTTATTTTCATTTAAATGTGAAAATATGTGCTGCTGGTTTCAGAGTAAAATCTCAATATATTGTTATATAGATTTTATATAGAATTAATCTAGACCCAGGTTCAATGCCTGAATAGATAAAAAGAAAGAAAGAAATCTGTATATGGAACAGGACGTCAAACTCATGACTGTTTTTTAGATAGGGCAGACTTTCTACACTACAGTATTGCAGTAGACAGCTAGGCACTGCATGTTCTAGACTGTTCTCATATATTTTAGAACTGAAATTATGTCAGTTTTGGTTAAATCTGTGCTTTTTTCAAGGAACAAGAAATCATATTCATATTAATATTTATGAAAGCAGACATAGGGTGAAATTGTTTAAAATTGGATTTGTTCATCCAGTATCCTCAGCTTTGGGAACTGGACAGAAATGGGCACCTTTGCAACACTGACCTGACCTCAGTTTGCCAAAAAAACTGGTTTGCTCTTGCTCCAAGGGCAACCCGGGTTGAACCTCTTCCCTTGTGGCTCATTTATGTGCTGCTTTATGCCGATAAACTCTTTCTTCATCTCCCTCCAATCCCTGCGATACCTTTAGCAGATTAACATGCAATAGTTTGCCAGCTTCACCTGGCTTCTGTTCTAATCTTCTAATGCTCATCTGCTGCTTGAGATAATGCAGTGAGCTGTATTAAGAATTTGACTGTTAGAAAAATGCTAAAAATACTGAAATATAATGTGATATATATATATATATATATATATATATATATATATATATATATATATATATATATATATATATATATATATGCATTTGGTCAAAAATGGCTTAAAAGGTGATTTATGTTTATAAGAAAAAGAAAAAAATATATATAAAAAATAAACTAAATATTAAGTGGTTATAAATAATTCTGTCTACATTGGATGTACAGTAAACATGTAGTTAAGACATGCACTCATACATACATTTTTGCTAAAACATTTAAAAATTGAAAATGCCATATAGAATATGCAATTAAAAATATATGCTGTCATCTTTAGGAATAATATAGTAAAATATTAGTTCATTTTTTTAAAAATAATTTTCAATCCTTTATTCATAAAGTAATTCTTTAAATACAAAATTAATTGTTAAAAATTGAAAACTATTTTCAATATGCAACAATCTACATAATACTATATATTTAATAGTATATTTCTTATTCTTAAGTAGTTCTAATGAGGTCATTTTTCTGTATTCGTGCTTCATTAACTTATTCTGGCTTTCCATTTTCAGTGGCCTGTAAGGACCATAAGCATGCTTTGGAGGTGTCCCAGCATGCAGAGGACATGGGGCTGATCCTGGGGGCCTGTGCTGGGGGCCTAGTTGTTCTCATTCTGCTGCTTGGAGCAATTGTGGTTATTGTCAAGAAAGGGTGAGTATGTGTGGACAGATCCAATTAAAGTCAAATTCAATTCAAAATTTTCTTCACAGCATCACACTAACTGCTGCACTGTCCAGACACAGTAATAAACCAGTGGATGAAATACTTAATTGCGATTGGTCAGTGGCTGCATTCTGCACCCATGTAATGAGTGTTTTCACACATACTGAGGTATTGCTCATGTGTGAATAGCTTTCTTTATGGGTAAAGAAGTACATTGAATAAATAGTGCATCAAACTACTAAACCACAACACAAATGAGTCATGTTGATTGATTGATTTGATTGATTGATTGATTGATTGATTGATTGATTGATTTATTGATTTATTGATTGTATTTTTTACCCTTGAGGTTCATTAACAATGTTAGTGAAATGCTTTGTGGCCAAAACAACCATACTTTAGATTATCATGGTAATTTCCACTGACATTTCCAGACATAGATCCATTTCCTGACATAGATCCAGAAAAAATCCAATGGCAAAAACAAAGTAAGGCAAGCACTTAGTACAATTAGACTTCTCAATGAGCTGTATGTGTGTGCTGCTTAAATAGGCACTGTGAGCAGGTGAACCAGTAATCATTCCAATGAATATGGGAAATGTAGTCTGGGTGAAGGATAGATATTTCATATGCACTTCAGCTAGTTTAAAATCTTTATAACTTGAATTTAATCTTAGGATAGACATGTCTGCCAAAAAAGTACCAAAAGCTACAGTAGGTTAACCTGCATGGTTTTCTCTTATTATCTTTCCATGCTCTCCAGAAGAGACATCTATTCGTACCCCTACTACCCGTAAGTCCTTCTCTCATCAGGCTCCCATCAGCCCCTGTTGTTTAGCTTTGATTTGTTGAAGACTAGTAAAACTCTGATTTTCAGTCTTTTGTCATCTTTTCTATTGCTCTTACTTGAACTGCTTCTTCTGAAACTTCTCCATTGATCAGCATGTCTTTTATTTCATTTCAATCCTTTATATTGTAGTCAGACTTTATTTCTGTTTTCATACTTTGCAGCAGGAAGAAGGTCAACATAAACAAAGCGGTGATGACATATCGTCAGGAAAAGACATGTAAGCTGGGGTCACTGGACTGCAGTACGACAGAGCACAGTACACTTCAACAGGATGATCGCACTGCGCACACCTTCCTGGACTCTCATAACTGCACTGCTAGGAGTGAGTAGACATACAAACATACAGTATATTAATAATATAATATTTGCTGTTTGTGTTCATATTTAATAATACACAGTTTACACACAATCTTTCACACTATATGCAATGGGAGCCCATTTCCACCACTTAACATGAAAATATTTTTTAATGAAAAATCTCAAAACACATATATTTTTTTGCAAATAATTGTCATTTCAAAGTTATGATAAAAGTGCTACACAATTGTTTATAAAGATACAATAGTAAGAAATAAACTTTCAATTATTTTCTTTATAGTAATTGCAAGTTAGCATTATACAATTCTGACATTACAACACACAATTGAGTTATAAATTCACAGTTTTGATGCAAACTCTCTATTGTTGTAAAATATCTCCCTTAAAACTCATAACTCACAATTCTATGAAAAAGGGTAAAAAAAGTGAGTAGAAAAGACAGAATGATGCAACCCAGGCTCATTACCGATACGTACCCAGGTCTACATTTCTGGGGACAGCGAAATACATAACCAGAGGTATGTCTGCTCACAGTTTTTGTTTTTGCAAATCTGCAAAAGGCTTTTTGATGATCTCAAATTTCTCTTTCGAGTCCTCTTCTCGCTTAAATTCACTAGAGGGCACAATATACACTTCACCCAACCAGGCCAGCTTGTTGTCAATTGACTGACTGACCGACTGACCCACCCACCCCTTTCCTTAAACCCAACTAATAGTGTTTTCAAAAGAAATGTGGAAAAAGAAAACCTGTCGCGGCAGCATGATTTCATCACGTTTTCAGCCTGTTGTTTATCTCTTTATTTTATTTTTGCTTTTGTTTTACCTGTTTTTTTAAACTGTTCTTCGCCAAACTCTAATCCCGTCATCACTGTCAACTCTGCTCCACATCCCAAGGTAGCCGACGTATGCGGCGAGCTACTGGGCAAACTGGTAACAACAGAAATGCCGTCCATATGGAGATAAGCTGTCAGCGGTAGCGCAAAAAGGAAAAGAAGCTGTCGGTGGCATCATACCCTATAGCGTTCATTTTAAAGATGAAATGCTGTCAGACGTACCTCTGGCTACATAATTTGTGCTCTCCAGAAATGTAGACGGGATTGTATCAACAATGAGCCTGTGTTGGAATGATAAGTTTATGACATTATGACAGTTCTGACATTTTTATTTATTTATTCATTCATTCATTTTGGCTTAGTCCCTTTAATAATTAGGGCTCGCCACAGCGGAATGAACCGCCAACTTATCCAGCATATATTTTACTCAGCGGATGCCCTTCCAGCCGCAACCCATCACTGGGAAACACCCATACACTCTCATTCATACTCATTCAATACGGCCAATTTAGCTTACTCAATTCACCTATACCACGTCTTTGGACTTTTGGGGGAAACCGGAGCACCCAAAGGAAACCTACGTGAACATGCAGGAGAACATGCAAACTCCACACAGAAACGCCAACTGACCCAGCCGAGGCTAAAACCAGCGACCTTCTTGCTGTGAGGCTACCCACTGTGCCACCTCGCCACACTTTATTTATTTATTTTTGGATAATTCTGATTTGTTTTCTTGAACTCACAATCATGTGTAAATTACTTACAAAATATTTTGTATAACAGAATTTAGACGAAAAACAAAGCTGTAATATTACCACAAAGATTTCAAGGAAAAAAAAAATCCATTTACATTAATTAATTAATTAATTAATTCATTCATTCATTCATTCATTCATTCATTCATTTAGTGGTGTAAACAGGCTTCTATAATCTGCAACGTAACCTTAAATAAATAAATAAACCAAACAAGCAAACTAACATGTTGTTCTTAGCTGGTAGTTCCACACAAAAAATCATGTTGGACAAAAAGCAAGAAACCAGAAGATTTGATAAAATTATAGCCCTATTTGCACTTAAATAATTGTACGTACTGAGACATATTGTACTATACAGTGACTAAGCAGTATCTGTGCACATGCTAACACCATGTAAACAAGTGAATAATGTTGCTGAAATGTTTTACAGTCATAGTACACACTTGACTTTGTTTATCCCCATTAGTCATCATTTGCATATGGATCGCTACAATCTATCTCCACATATTAAAGATCCTCCCACTCATCTAAGAGTCCTGAATCAGTGTCCTTATCCGTCCCCTGGAACAGATGAGTGTTGTTGTGTGCCAGTAAAATGGGAGCGCTGGCTCTCTGCCTGTCTCCAGATGTCTGTGCTTACGCAATGTACTTTGCTGTGTAGTGTTAGTTTGAACTCTATTTTATTCTTTTTTATTCGAAATAATCTATTGCACTTTACATCTGTCACTGCAAAGCAAACTAGCTGTAATCTGGAAAAGAATCAAGCCAGTTTTATTTCAAACCATCCACTTTCAAAAATGCATTGAAAAGGAGCACATAAGGCATAACAATGGTGTGAAATGTGCTGTATAGATTGCAAAAGCTCTCACCATAAACAATTGTATTCAAATTCAGTGCATAATGTCACAAATGGAGTTATTGACACACATAGTATGACACACACACACAAGCACATGCGTACACACACATGCGTACGCACCCACACACACATATATATTTAAAAAATAATAATAATATAGTGCTTCCCACAGGTTTAAAATATACTTGCGGTGGTAGCTGAATTAAAACACATCATTTGCCCACATCACATAAATAGTTAACTATATGCAACAAAACCATATTGTAATTTTTAACAATAATTTTGTTTATTATACACTGTTATACACTCTCTTTTCTCTTTTCAATTGGTTAAAGTACAAAAATAAATAAAACATCCACAATTTCTTTAAATTTTATGCTATTCAGGATCCGTGTGCACCAACTGACAGGTAAAATCTGCTTCTCTCTCAAAGTTCAAAGCAAACTTGAATGCCAAAGCATTTTAGATATGTATGTAAAATAGCCTGTGTAATATATAAACATCATCAAATTAATAAAGTAATCAGCAAATTAGAAATAAATGACAAAAAAAGAATAAAAACAGACAATATCTCTAAAAATAATCATAATTAAAACCTGTAGATTATAGGCAAATGTGTTGATTAACCATTAAGGTGTACATATATTTTGCAGCCAGTTTATTCCAGTCATTTCATTCTCTCCGAATATATTGTAAATTCAGGGGAGGGGGGGTCGCCCATAATATGATCACACATATTGCCCATTCATAAATTACTCATATTGCCCATTCCTAAATCCTCCTCTAAGTAAAATTTTCAGAGTCATTTAGATAAAAAAAATTATTATTTAATGTTTCTCTTGTGGTTGTGAAAGTAAGCTTAAGTAAAAAGGTGATTCAAAAACGCACACGTTTAGAAAGTGAAAGCAAAAGTAAATCCGGGACATTTTAAGAGGTTTAGAACCCGGGCTGGATGAATATTTTATGTCCCAAAAATGCGCTCCTCTGTGGGTCTGCAAAGCACGTGAGACTGTGGAAGTGTTGACAGATCTCGCTTACACATAACGAAAAATGTAAACAAGAAAAGATTTTTTACTACTTAATCGATCACGGGTGTTAGGTTATATAGGGCGGAGACAAATAAAAATATATCCGTAAATATATAAAATATGTTAATAATAGTAAAAAAAAAGTGTCACTAAATATCCTTTGGCGTATATAATGAATAATGTATTTATTAAATTTTTTTGATAATAATATGGAGTTAATATAGAGTAAATTACATGTAGTAAGCAATTTTGAGACACCCTGGCCTCTTTACAAAAATAAGAATGAGTCTGCAAACTCTGTGGTTAAACACACTTAATAAATCAATTTTAAAGATTAATTCAAAATTGCAAACAAATGACTTAAACAATCCTGAGTTAATATACTTTTAAAGGTTCAATTAACAATTCACTATTCACTATTTTCTAATTAATGGAATGTTTACTTAGGGAACCAAACAATTTTCTATTATACCTACTGTGAATAATTAGCATGATATTCCACAACCTCAACATTTAGGAAAAAAAAAAAGAAAGAAAGAAAAAAGCCAAACTTTCTAATCAGCCCTTTCAGCATCGAATCAATGACTGGGACTATTGATCTTAGGCTGAGAAGCAAGAGTGTTTCAAGCCTTTCATTAATACTGGAAGATGAAGTTATTTTGTTATTAATGTATGATAAAAGTAAAACCAGTTTTATTTATTTATTTATTTTCCATGCAGAATAAACCCTGAAAAGGGTGATCAGGATTCTGACTCAAGGCACACAAAAAAAAAACTGTCTTGTATCACTTTGGCCATATCACAGGCATTAACAATAAGCTAAACGTACATTACCCCACTTTTTACACTAAAAACAGAAGTAAATATGTAGATGCAAAATAGTAAATAGTAACTACAAATGTATTTTAGATTAATTAACGCAAAAGTTCCTTGAAAAAATCAGTTGCAAACTAGAGAGATACGGTACAGTCACATATAATGCATATAATCCATATAATATGGATTTTCAACAAATAAATAATTATGTATAACATGAAATACTGATTTGAGAAAAAAAAAAAGTTTGTTATCTTAGTGTCGTACACAGAATACAAAACATGCTGGCAAGAGGATAAAGACAGTAACAACAGTAAAATAATACTTCCCTCAGATGAAAGAGACACAAGATGGCAGCAGCTGTGTTAGTATGAAACAACAGATGGTGGGTATGTGATAGCTGGATTAAATATTGAAATATTTACACAAAATGTTGATTTGAGTTTTAATATTTTATTAGGTTCTATCAAGTGTGTATTTCCATAGACTTTATTTACCCATGGAAGCCTATATTATGTGTTATTTCCTGTTCAGTGATCCTGTTCTGTGATCAGGGGAATAACAAACAGATGGATGATGCATTTGACACTAATTATTCTTTAGAACATCAATTATTCTTGAGAGCTGGGTAATTGTCTTTAGGTGTATTATAGAATTGTACACAATATGCATACTTCATCAATGAGAGACAGAAGACATTCTGAAAATAAAAATAAAAAGTTTTGTTTTCTTCAGTTTTCGACAGTAGATAAACATTTATAATTCATTTAGAGCAGTGGTTCTGAAACTTATTTTGTCTCTCTGTCTCTCCAAATATCACCGTACTGACAAGGCAGATTAATTCCTATAAAAAAAAAAAATAGACACACATATATTTTTTTACATACATATATATATATAATATTGTCAGCCACTTTAAACATTATAAATAGTTTGAACATTAACACTGTAGTCTATTGGGCTAATAGTTTAAAAAGCAAACAAAAAAAATAAAAAAGTCAACGTTTAAAATGTGCTATTAAAAGTTAATCAAAAATGGTAGGCTACCATTCTTAAAGTAAAAAATAAATAAATAAACTGCTGTACTTAAATGTAAAGTATTAACAAATAGTAACCTATTTATTTCAAAACCTGGAAATGTTGCCTGTACCTCATAAATATAGTCTATATGTCATCTTATTCATATATAAACCATTTTTAATACATTTTGAAATATGTGTTGCATGTACACATGACATATTTGTATATCTTTGAAATCTAAACATTAACTTGTATTTTAAAATAAATGAGTTGGAATTACATATATAAATTAGAAATTAGATCTGCTTACTACACGTCCTTTACAGTACGTGTGTCAGAAAAGTGAGGGATTGTATGCATAAATACACTGCTTCATCAGTTCATACGTGACTTATCCATTCGTACTTGTGATCTGAGATCTCATTTTAAGTGGACCGTGAAGTTTGTGTTAACCGCACACAGGAACTAACTTTAATTAGGCTATATTTTAGCTCCAAGCTTCAAGCATGACAAGTTGCTTGAGTCTATGTTCTGTTTACCGTGACATGTGAATCACATCCGGATGAATTTGCCTAAATCTGAGGTAACAAATGAATCGAACGCTACGCTGCTTTACAAAACAAACAACTTTATATATCAAAAACACACATTATTTTACACAACTACGAACACACATTTTACATTTGTGATAATTGTGTTACCAGTGATGCAGCATGGGAAGATTCCTGAGTTTGCAGTAACTGAAATACCAACACAACAGCACTGGTCTTCAAAAGAGCTTCACTAGCGTGTATCTGCTCCGCAAGCGTTGCGGTCGCGCCCCCTGTTCTCTGGCTCTGGCACCAAAGCGGGTTGATACTTTTAAAACGGTACCTGTGCCAAAACGGTGGCTGAACCAATACTTTTGACCCACAAAATTATGGTGGATGACTCTAGAAAAGTATTTTATTTGACAAAATCTTTAAAAAAAATGTAATAGAACAATATAATTAAAGTTTAAAGTAAACATCAATTCATATTTTTATATATTTGAATTACATGAATATATTCCCTTTGAACATTTGTTGGTTAGCATGAATTTAAGATTTGCTTCATGTAATTACATTAGCTTACTACTAACCTGTGGTAAGGCTGTCAGCAAAATACTGAACTCCTTTTTTCTAGGGTTGGGGCTTGTGTGTTTACATGGGTATCAGTGATCTAATGATTTGCCTTAATCTGAATAAGACAATAATATGATCAAGGTGTTTACATGTGTTGCGTTTTGAAGGTTCTTTTCATGATCCTGTCTTACATGTTATAGTCAGTGGTGGTTCTAGACCAGAGAAACTGGGGGGGGGGGGGGTGTAAATGTTATATATAACTAGTAAAATATTATGCATTGACTGTCACCATGGGTAAGACAAAGAAGATATTAGAAATTAGTTAGTTAAACTATTATGTTTAAAATGTGTTGTAAATAAATCATGTGTTGAAGACTGAAATCAAAAATTATTGAAGGCAAAACTTAACGAGTTGAATATGACTTTTACATGAGCGTGACTGAAAACTACATTTGATCAAAGTGTTACATCTGTTCTTTAGTACTTGCTGACTGTTTGTAAATTCAATACTGCATTTCCTAACATAAAACTGTACACTAGATGTCTGATTAATAATGGTCTCTCCTTAGCTGAGGATTTCCTATATTAAAGGGCACCTATGGTGAAAAATCTGCTTTTAAAGCTGTTCAGACAGAAAGATGTGTAGGTATAGTGTATAGGTGGTCATATTGGGGTGATATAAACACACCCAGTTATTTTTTTTAAATTTAACAACACAAAAACAGTGGACCAATTGGAGCGGTTTTCAGACCGACTTGACTTAGGACTGCGGTCCCCCGCCTACCGAATTGATTGACAGCTGCGTAACATGTCCTGGTAGTCACGTGTATAATCATATCAATGAGAGGACGAGTACAAAGCAACTGGGAACAAAAGATCTGTTCAGTTCGCTAGGATCATCATCATCATCAAATGTGATCAAGAAGAGTGAGTTTCACATGTTTAAAATGTTTTAAAACAGTGCACGTGTGTAATGAATTACAGCGATTCGCTTCAGCTTTACTTCATCAGCACAGCCGCGTGTCAGAACAATTATAGATGAATTATAGAAAAAAAGATGCTTCAATTCCGCTTTGTGGATGTTAAATCAGGTTTATTTTGTACTTTAACAAAACAGATATCCATACAGCAGTGGAGATTAACCTGTATCTTGTCACATTTGCATGCAAAAAGAGTGCAAAGCTAAACGCGTGCTTTCTGTATGTATGTGCGTATCGTGTCCGTGCTGGGTATGTGTGTGTGTGTGTGCGTGAACTTTGTAACGACATTGTGTGTGACTCATCGCTGTAACTTAACACAGCAAGTGCATCAAATACTCATTGGTAAAGTTCTTACTGTAGTATTTCTCACAAACGCTACATAAGATCTGCTTTCTTTATGTCTGTTTGTTTTCTGACGCAACTGAGGGAGGAGATTAAGGCACGCAGAAAGGCACATAGAAACGGTGGCCGGGGAGGACTAGCCTTAAAGGCGCTGTACAGCAAAACCACCACCAAGTGCAAAAATGTTTAAATTAGAATCTTATAAAAGGTATAACAAAAATCTGATGAATGTTTTGAGCTGAAACTTTACAGACACATTCTGGAGACACAAAAGATTCAAAATAAATCTGAAAAAAGGGGTAACCTAGGTGTTAAAGTGTTAAAATCACTATTACCTGTGTCAATTTGTGTCAACCTCTGACGAATGCGGGGAACTAGGCTAATGCGCACAGCACCGTCAAGTGCGCGCGAAACAGAGGGAGCTAGTGACTGAGGGAGCGAGTGCCCGAGAGAGCGAGTGCACATGACGCCTAGAGCGTGCAGAGAGAGGCCTCAGTCATATCTCTGCAGTCTGCCACCGATGGCTTATCTCGCTTCTCTGTGGCGTTTTGACACAAAAATATGCATCCAAATTTAGGGGGGCCAGAGGGGGGGCAAAACTTGTTGACACAGGGACTGGTAGAAGAGTGCTCTTTTAATGTAATTTGATACCGCACGTTAAATGGAAAGAATAAAAACTTTGCGTTTTGCAACGCAGGTGTCTGTGGTCCTTTTAAGGTTATCAAAAATCACTGTTTAAATGGTAGTCTAGACTCTATTGTCTAAATTATATTTAAATCGGAGCATTGGTGTCCATGTACGTACTCATTAAGAGTGCCAGCTGATGTCAGAGACAGTGCATTCCTCTGCCTTTGAGCCCTCAAATGTGTCATTAAGCTTGACGTGTTTCCCCCCTTACATGCAACTTTTGTAAAGCATCTGCTTCACGTTGCTGTGTCAGAATCCTTGCTTGTAAAATACGCTTTAGAATGCTTAGTTTAAGCAAATTTGATGAACGCGATCATGCGTGTTAATCTGAGTCGCTCTTGCTCACTAAATGCGCTGTACTGCATGCGTCCATTCCCTAAGCAACAAAATCAAATGCCTTACATCGCCTGTCCGTATTCCTTAAAGTTGTTTAGAATTAAATGCTTGGAGATGGTGTGACAACTCGTACCTATGTGTGCCTTTGATGCACCCTTTGATGCGTCTTATGTCCTTGTCGAAGCACCAGTGGCACCTAAATTAGGCACCAAATTTCATATGCTGATTTGATCCGGTACATACCGGTTACAATGGTTCCGGTGCTATAATGGCACCGGATTTCGGTACCCAACCCTGCTGATAACACGGTGAACTAAAGAAAAATTCTAAGCACACCGATGTGATCATACACTTCAGAGAACAGCCAGTGCTGATCACATCAGTGTAATCATTCACATCAAAGAGTTTAAAGTCTATTTATTTTTTCTTTCATTATTCAGTATTTCTCCACGTACCACTAGTGGTACATGTACCACAGTTTGAGAACCAATGAGTTAGAGTTAATCAATATACAAACTATATATATAGTGGTTGTTGCTGTTGTAGTGTAAATTCAACTGTTGGATCTGTCCATTTCGGAAATAAGAAAGATAAGAAAAATCTAATAGGAAATACTGTGAAAATTTTGGGGTGGAAAAAAGTTTGGTTTTGCTTCCAGCTCTCTCAGTCTTTCTCTTGTAAGATTCTGTCTCCCATGAGCATTTTTTTTTTTACAGACGAGTATCTGTACACAACTTTTCAGATCTCGCCTTGTTGCATTTGTCGTAGCAAGGAAAAGAAATATGCTTTTCCTTTTCCTGTTGCTGTGTACTATATCACATATATGAACAATAGAAAACATTGAGAATTCCCAACCTTGCCCCTCAGAATCATTTCTGTCTCACACTTTCACACACAAGTTCCTGCACTAAACAGTTCCAAACTTGTCTTGCACCACACTCTGCCATTGCTGGTTCTGATTCAGTGATCTCCAGTATATCCTCGATCACCATTTTGAGGATTTTCTGTAATAATGCACAGGTACGGCAGTAACTTGCATGGCAAGAGCACTACATGGGAGACAGATGGTTTGAAAAAGGAACTGTGCAAGTCATCTTCATTTAATTGGACCAGTACCACTTGCCGTCTTCTTACAATACCCGTCTAACATCTCAACCCCTGCAGTTTTACTTCAATTTACACTTGCACATCGACTGTGATTCTCAGGACTGCAACTCTCCCGGCCACTACAATTCACACCTTCAGTGAAGCAACTCTCATTGCAATTTGCAAGTTATCTTTGAGTGCATTGTAGCTTCTACACTACAGTCTGTTTGTGTTTATCTTTCTCTCTCTTTCTTTTTTTACTCTCACTCCTCAGATGAGCAGCGCAGCACCGTCAATGAGTCCAGCAGCCTGCTGGGTGGTTCTCCCAGAAGGCACTGCAGGAGAAAAAGTTCCCCGTACCACACAGGGCAGCTTCACCCAGCTGTGAGAGTGGCAGATCTGCTCCAGCACATCAACCAGATGAAAACAGGCGAGGGGTACGGCTTCAAACAGGAGTACGAGGTGAGAGTCTGTTGAGGTTACAGGGGTTTTGACAAGTGATTCAGCAAGTATGTGTCTTTTGGGTGAGATTCAAAAGAAAGTGAAGTACAGGAGATGTAAAGCCTTTGAAGGGCACAAAGTAGCTAAGGACACATTTGAAAAGAAATTGGTTTTATTACTTGCATAAAAGTGTATTTTATTCAACAGCACAGCATTATTAGCTTACATAAAGAAGCTACATTGTACTTCGTTTAGACTAGTTTACCAAAATATTAAAGTTCTGTTATTAATTACTGTACCTTGTCATTCTAATCTCCAGATATGGAACACAAAACCAAACTTTGTCCATCTTCAGATCACAAATTAAGATATTTTAGATGGAATCCCAGAGCTATCTCATCCTCTATGGACAGCAACGGTTACAAGATGTTTAAAGTCCATATAAGGAACAAAAAGACTGTCAACGCAAACGCATTCCATGTGACTTTAGTGTTTCAGCTGTGATCATACAAGCTCCAAAAAAACTGTAAAAACGTATTTGTTTACCAATGTCTCCTTTTTCTCTTAAGGTAATCAGGGTGTATGTTTGCTACATGAAGTATGACATATTGACATTAAAGAAGTGCAACACACCAGTGTCATATTGCCCGTAAACATGCAAGGCTGAAGAGAGAAAAATCTTTACAGATTTTTAAAGCAGAGACTGTTGAAGCACTGAAGTCACATGGCATGTTTTGACAATGATTTAAGATAATTCAAATGTCTCAATCCTGGCTGTCTAAAGCCCCATATATTTATTTATTTATTTATTTATTTATTTATTTATAAAATACAATAACTAATTTAGAACAATCATTTAGTTTAATGTTTTAAAAACAAACATAAACATGAATGTAGTTTACTAGCTATTTAAAAAAAAAAGTTAAACCAATGTATATAAGGAATACAATTCTCACTTAGGTGTTAGTATATGTAATCATATTTTTTATGTCTCTTGAGTTCTTCTGGACTAAAAACAATGACATGATATGCCAGCAACAAGTCAACGTGTGGCTGTTTGACTCAAAGGAAATTATTCTGCAGTTGCATTGACTGACCACTAAAAAGAGTTAAATTGAATTATGCAGCAGAGGCCATTCAACAGTCTGATATTCAAATTCACTAAAGAAACCATTGCATTTAAGGCAAAATTACTGTACTTGTAATTAGCTGTCCACTGCAGTGACCACTGTTCATAAGAAGGTTAATTTCTGTTCCAAAGATAACCTCAGAATGACAATTTATTTATTTATTTATTTTTTGGGGGTGATACTTCAAACACATTTTAAAATGTTTGCCTGAATGCTGCCATTGTATCATATAAAATGTAACACTTACAGTTTTTCTCTCAACTAATAAACTCATTTGTTTACATTGTGGACGGCATATTTAATGATACAAACCACTTTGAAAGGTGCTATGTTGCTATTTAAAATGTAGTCTTTATTCATTTGTTAGGTACTTTATAGTATTTGCTTCCATGATAAGGCACCATTTAAAGTATGGAGTTGGTGAGATTATAAAACAATAATACTTGAAAGTTCTTGAGCAGCGAATTTGCATATTAATATGTTTTTTAAAGTTTGTGTGACCCTGAAGAGTAATAGCTGATGAAAATTCAGCTTTTCATAACAGAAATTACCTTTTAAAAGGTAGTCAAATAAGAAAAGAGTGCATAAAAAATGTAGTAAAGTTTGGCAGTATAACTTAAATATTCATTTCTGTTTGATTGAATTAATGCAATCTCAGTAAGCAAAAGAAAACCTTCAAAAACATTTTAAAAATATTTCAGACGTGTTTCAGATGTTTGAGTGACAGTGTACAGTATCTTCTTGAATGCTCAATAGGAAGCTCATGTCTTGATAGTAAGAAGTTTTAGTATCATGGATTGTTCTAGAACGTGACTTGCCCCATGTGAACAAAGAGCTGCCAAACCTTTCAAAGTTCTTTCATATCTGCCCTTCATAAAAAGACATTTCTTATTCAAAATTATTCTGCTTATGTATTAATAATACCTTCAGTTCTTCTCTGCGCTCACCACACTTTCTCAATAGAATACAGATATTCTTTCAAAGTCATTAATCTGAGCCCAAGGCAAATGAATTCCTACTCTTAAATCCATGCTCGGAAAAAAAGGTGGTGGCAATGTAACTCTAGGACCGCAATTTCTTAGAAGGCAATTGCTTAGTTGCTGGTCTGACAGTTACATTCAAACCACAGCTAAAGCTGAACAGACATTACAAATTTTCAGTAACTTTTTAAATATAATTTATGGTAACTTTTTTGATATTTTAAGTCTGTGAAGAGTTGTCAACAAAATATGCTGCATCCGTAGCCAACTCACAGCTCATGCTGTCGCCCACACTTCTCTAGTATGTGCACCTGTGAGCCACATCTCACAATAGTTTGCACAAATATATTTTCAACACGGACATCTATCTCAGCTTTTTTTTTTTCATCATCAGCCACAAGAATTCAGAGAGTTACCAAGGTCTGCACTATGTCAGCGATCGTGAATTTACGTGTAACTGCTGTATCCCAAAATATGAAGTAATGCATTCAATCTATTTATGATCAATTTATGATTGCATTTCGTCACCTTAGAATTTTAAGGTTATATCTGACACTTTTGTCAAAATTGAGTTATTGATATATTCTTATTAAATGACAACTTATTTACATTATGGGATGGTTTTTTTTAAGACTTTTTATTTAAAAAACAAATTTACTGTTTCCTATATGGAATGCAAAAACTTTGAAGCTCAATATCTCAAAATCATTTATAACAAGGAAATAAAGTTATAATTCCAAGGTGACAATTTGTAGTGTATACAGTTGAAGTCAGAATTATTAGCCCCCCTGTTTATTTTTTTTCTCCAATTTCTGTTTAACGGAGAGAAGATTTTTTTTCAACACATTTCTAAACATAATAGTTTTAATAACTCATTTCTAAAAACTGATTCATTTTATCTTTGCCGTGATGACAGTAAATAATATTAGACTAGCTATTTTTCAAGACTCTTTTATGCAGCTTAAATTAATAACGATAAATAGGTTATTTAAGTTAACTAGTAATTAGGCAAGTTATTGTATAACGATGGTTTGTTCTATAGACTATTGAACAAAAAAATAGCTTAAAGGGGCTAATCATTTCGACATTAAAATGTTTTTAAAAAAACAAGACCGAAACAAAACAAATCAGACTTTCTCCAAAAAAATATTATCAGACATACTGTGAAAATTCCCTTGCTCTGTTAAACATCATTTGGGAAATATTTAAAAAAGAAAAAAAATCAAAAAGGGGCTTGTAATTCTGACTTCAACTGCTTTGTCTGCTTTCATTAATATCATTAACTTAATGTCAAACACGTTCATTTCTTAAAACTCTTTTAAAGCATTTTTAATTTGTAGAAACTACATTAAAATTTGATTTTATGTGTAGTTTTAGCAATATTTTGACATGCTTAAACAAGTACTTATTCACATAGTTTGAACATACTAAAGCACACAGCTAAATTGACTTAACTGCAATGCTATTTTTAGAAATATGTAATTAGAAACTCAATTAAACACTATCAAAAGAAATGTCATAATGGTATGTGATTATGACTTATTGTATTTAATGATAAATGTTTGTCAGTACATTTTGCCAGCAAAATCTTTTTTTTTTCAAAAGGAAATATGATAGGAATTATCAATTTACATAATGTACAGAATTGTATAAATTAATTGACTAAAAAGAAGTCAAAAAGTTCAATTAATTGCTTTTAATATAAACTGAAACCAAGCTGTTAATAAGATTTTTATTTTTATTTTAGACAGTGGGCTGCTATGCGTTTAAAGATTACAGATTTATAGTTTATGCTTAAAGAGTTCAGATACAAAAGATACTATATGCCATCTGATTTTTTTATCTTATTTGATTTTTTTATTCTTTTTTCACAGGTTCCTCTGTATGGATGTTCAGTAATTTCTCTTTTGTGGTGATAAATAGGTTCTTTTCATGGCCTTTGAAGTAAAATTACTGAACCTACAGAAAGGAGCCTTAGAAAAGTACAAATATTAAAAGAAAATTCCAGATGGCACCTAGTGGCTTTTATATCTGAACTTTGATTTTAATTTTTTTATTTATTTTTTATATTTTTTTATCTGTCCCTGCCTCACAGTGGAATTTAAACCATTATCTTCTATTCATTGTTTGTTTCTGATGGCTCCTGATGTTTATTAAATGTGAGTTTATCATTCTTCTGAATCAGCATGTGACAGTATCAACATCAAATTATATTTTTGAATTAAACCACATATGGTTCGAAGGTTCACATGCTAGTTCAGGAAGCAATGAAAGTATCATAGTAACAAAATCAAACAGTGATGTCAAATGCGTAAATGCTCCTATTGTGAGTTTATAAAGTTAAATATTATAAATGTATGAATCAATTCAAAACCTGTTTTGGTTGTAGAACTGCATGAGGGATATTTTGTTTATTCTGCTACCCCAAAATTATAATAATCTTGGGAATTCAGTCCTCCACACTCCCCTTAATGCTGTGGAGTTAAAGAGACAAGAGGGAGCAAGAGAAATGTTTTGAGGTGAAGACAGAAATATTGATTATGTAATTTGGTTCAGGAAGAATGAAAGAATGGCAGACTTTGATGAGAATGCTACGCTGTGCAGCAGCTGAGCCTGGGGTGATCTTCAATGACAACAGGACAGATAAATTGAGAGAAAGAGAGAGATGTTATTTGAAAGCAAGGTTGAACTACATGAACCTGGGGAGAGAAAAAAGAAAAAAAAAGTGACAGCCACAGAATGTTTAATAGTGTGTATATCTGTGGCTATGCTGCTCATCCAGATTCTGAAAAAAGGATGCAACACGGCTCTTTTCAATTGAGACACCCTACAAGCTTCACGGACTATATGCACTGTGTCATTCTAGTTTGGGTTTTTGGATTAACGAGTTACGAGATCTGGAAATCATTAAACATTAAACAGGTTTGAAAATGGCTTAGATTTTGATTACTTGACAATGAAATGCAATTGTGTTGCTTTCAAATCAATTTGTTACTAAATAGGTAATAATTGAGAGTAAATGACAGTAATTCAATGTTGTGCTTTGGGCAAGCATGCTATCAAATATTTCTTCAGGTTACTATACTATACTACAGAATACTCTGACAAATAGCATATGGTATAATGTAGTATGAAGTTTATGTGTATACTTATGTCATTTGCATTATTTAAGCCAGGGGTCACCAATCTCGGTCCTGCAGGGCCGGAGTCCCTCCAGGGTTTAGCTCCAACTTGCCTCAAAACACCTGCCTGGGTGTTACAAATATACCTAGTAAGACCTTGATTAGCTTGTTCAGGTGTGTTTGATTAGAGTTGGAGCTAAAATCTGCAGGACATCGGCCCTCCAGGAACAAGTTTGGTGACCCTTGATTTAAACAGTTTGGAAATGCATCTGGAAAATGTTCGAAAAGTGCTTAAATTTGACTAAATAAATTTGAATAAAATTGTAAGAACCCTGTAACTAGAAAAGCTAAGAGCTCACAACCTTCAAAATGGCACCTGACAGTTGAAAAATATATTGCTCCCATGCAGAGATAACTTTCTGACCCCTTCTATAAGTCATTTTAGTATCAATACCTATATTTTACTTCAAAGAGTAAATAAAAAAAAGCCAATTAGATTTATGTGCGAAATAATTGCAGCAAACTATTCATTTATAGCAAAAGCAAAATGTCCATCTGAAGAGTTAAAGAAATTAAAAGTGCCCCTTCCTGATAAACTGGCACCAAATATCAAACTGATGAAGCCACTGTGGGATTTTGTTCTTATATCATAAATTAATTGCACTTTAGGTGATAAAAAAAGTGAGATGCAATGAATGTGTGGTGGCTTTTGGTGGTGTGAGACCGCTCTTTGGGAGCACAGCCCCTCATCACACTTCCCGCAGGTTAAAATGAGCAAAACAACATTTCAGATGTTTTCCAATGTGGTCGGTCCCACTGGCATGTCATCTCATTGTGCCCATTTTGTTTTCGATCTGTTAAAACAAAATCACATCACAGTTTTGATGCACATGCAGGTAGTGATTTGGTAAATGTGTGTCCATCATAGTAAAAAAAATGTTTATTGTTGATACAATAAATATACAATAAATAAGTTTAGCCCAGCCCATATCATTGCTTCTCTTGATAGAACATGTCACATGTCACTGCACAAATTATTATTTAAAAGCCATTAAAGACACAGTATGTCATTTACACCACTAGAGGGTGCATATTCACTACAAGAAAGGTATTGATGATAACGTGAAATCATGTTCATGGAAGAGCTAAAGTATTCAAAATGTATTATAAAGTAGCACTAAGCAGAGTAAGGCTCAAAGCTGTCAAAACGAAATGAAACTGTTGAAGTACATGCTGATTGAAAACGAGGATGGCGTGGTACAAAATAAGCAGAGATTTTATTATGCCAAAGTCCATTGCTTATAATCCTTTGGGTTGTAATCACATGGGGTAGAAAATTTTGTGCTATTTTCATTTTAAATGTATTTTAAGTATATTTTATAATGATGTCATTAATGGCAACACAGGGCATGGTCCATGTCACTACTTAAAATGTATTTTATACTTTTAAACATTTGGGATAATATAAGTACATATGTACTTATGTAAATTTGTACATACGTCAACAACACATTTAAAACTGTTTTAGTGTTATATTAATAAAAAAAATTGAACACATTGTACATTTATTCATTCATTTATTCATTTTCCGGCTTAGTCCCTTTATTAATCTGGGGTCGCCACAGCGGAATGAACCACCATCTTATCCATCAAATGTTTTACGCAGTGGAAAAAAGACCAAAGTCCAAAGACATGTGATACAGGTGAATTGGGTAAGCTAAGTTGTCCGTAGTGTATGAGTGTGAATGAGTGTGTATGGATGTTTCCCAGTGATGGGTTGTGCCTGGAAGGGCATCTGCTGCGTAAAACATGTGCTGGATAAGCTGGTGGTTCATTCCGCTGTGGCGACCCCGGATTAATGAAGGGACTAAGCCGAAAAGAAAATGAATGATGATAATAATAATAATAATAATAATAATAATAATAATAATAATAATAATAATAATAATAATAATAATAATAATAATCATTATTATTATTATTATTATTATTATTATTATTATTATTATTATTATTATTATTATTATTATGAAAACATGTTATTGTGCTGACACAGCTAACATCTAGCAGGATGGGACAAAGCTTCTAATTTGTTGACTGCAGGTGGTCACAGTGTAAGTGACTATCATTTAAATTAGCTTTTGAAATGTTGCCTAGTAAAAGTAAACTGAACCAAAAATTAACCAAAATCTGCTGGACTAAGAATGTCCTTTTAAAGTGATCATTGATATCAGAAAACATGCCCTGTGATGTGTTTAGAAATTTTGCAGTCAATGTGGTCTATTTCATTAAATTCTTGTTCCCATGTCAAACACTTTCATATGTGATCAAACATCTGTCAGAAAACATATCATTATGTGTACTTTTTCAAATATTCCACAAACCAGTCTCATGCAGTTCTACAGATGCACAAGTGAAAGTGCAATCACATCAGTCATACTCTGGCTGTGGTAATTATTGCTCAAATAAACAGCTTTATCTGCTGTTATGATGCACCACCCACTGCACTGGCTGAGCTCTGAGAACAGTGTCCAGAACAGTGACACAGACTATTTAGATTACTGAACATTCTTTTCACTGGTTCTTCTGTCTGGCAAGCAAACCAATACGAGACCAACAGACACAACAGTTTGTAATGTAAAGTTCACAACAGGGATGGATGGATGGATGGAAGTTTTTTTTTTAACAATTAAAGTGTTGGATCAAATTACGTTTATCTTGTTGTTGTTATATGGCTACTTACAACCAATCTTTGGATAATATTTAGATTTACATCACATTTAATATTTTATAATGTATATAAAAACAAGTGTATTAGTAACATTTCTTTCATATAGTAATTGCAAAGTAAATAAGAGGTGCTTTTTGGTCTTTCTATTTTCTATTATTATTATTATTATTATTATTATTATTGTTGTTGTTGTTGTTGTTGTTGTTGTTGTTGTAAATTCAAATTTGGAAGTGTTTGTCACTGTGTCCTTTAGCAAACTGCAGACATTTATGTTTGTTTTAAGCATGTCAGCAAACATGAAAAAAAAGCCTTAAAAGAATAAATCTGTGCATAAATTATTCTAATCCAACTGAAGTGAGGTGCGATGTTTTTCCTATAATTTCCACAAGTATCGAAATATAATTGTCCATATACCTCCATACAATGGAATAAATGCAAGATATCAGTGTAATTAAAAATGAAATAAAATTGAAATCATATCAAATAATGAAGTGATAATTTTACTGTAAATGTTTTCTGTCTGTGTCTCAGCGCCAAAATATTCACTTGTTGTTTTTGTTCTAAATCCTCTTTTTGAAAGTGTTTAACTCAGAGCTTGTGTGTTCTAGCATGCTGCAGGCAGAATAGTTTAAATGAATGGTAAATGCATTTCTTACTGAGCTTTCAAACTGTACCATACATTATATACACTCTCAGAAAAAAATGGTACAATGTTGTACCAAAGAAGGTACAGTACAAACCCTTGCCACTGGTGCAGTACCTTTTTATAGAACAAATTTGTACCATTGTAGTTTGTACCTCTAAGGACATGATTTGTACCATGAGAAACCAAAATGTACCTTTTGGTTTTTAAAACCTGCAGATACAATATTGTATCTTCATCAAAGGTAAAAATCTGATCATGAAGGAACCGATACAATGACAAGACACTTTGTCACTTAACAGTGTCAAATGTGTTCCTTTAAGAACTATTTAAAGACATTTTGCTTTATCCAAAATGCATCAATTTATTTTCAGTAAATATAAAACATCAAATACATTTTTAAACAATGTTTTTAAAAAAAGTTTATTTTTTGTGTAAATGCACCTTTTCCATTTACAACAAAGAATAAAAATTAATATAAATCAAAAGATCTATTTTGCTTACCAAATGTTATTTAAGATTGCCTATGTTATTAAGATACCTATAGTTTTGTTTTACCAGTAGTTTTGTATTATAGAACTTAATAATTAATGTTTATGAGTTTTTTTAAACCTATACTTTTATTTGATGATTCATGTTTTAATATGGAAATTATTCATAAAATCACTTTGTCTTTGCAGTAATATTTATTTTCATAGATATTGTAATAAAGAAGGAATTCTCCAATGCTTATGTACCTTTTTTATGTGAAAAATTGTGTACCTTCATTTCAATTGTACCATAAAATGTACAGAACAGTATCATAAGAGGTCTTTTCTATACCATATAAGGTACAACTTTTACAAAGGTACAAAACTGTTCCTAACGGTGCATTATTTGTACCACCATGTACCTTTTTTTTCTGAGAATGCATAGGTATTGCCCCGCTACAGACCTTTACTATTTAAAGGAAACATTGTTGAATGAGTGTTGGACCACTTAAAGGTCCACCAAGTTTATGAGGGCTTTTTACGGTATAGTTCTTACAACCGTAGCCTTAAAAAAAAAAAAAAAAAAAAACTGATACCATTTATTTATTTCTGAAATGAATTACACAACATTAATAATTGCATTTGCTGTTTCTTTGGCATCCGTTTTAAATTAATTTTGTTATTACAACAAAACAAAACTTCCACACACTCCCAGAGCAAAATACAGAGAACTGTAAACAACAAGAAACAAAATTCCAATAATGCATCTGCTCAATAAACTTTATCTGACTTGATAAAAAATGCGAGAGCAAAGGGGACTTAATGGACGAGTGGGAAAACGTGACTTGCACTTATTTTGGGGGGTCTTTTTTAAATTACAGTCATTTAGATGTAATTGCCAGGTGCTACGCTTCACCTGCTTTCGGGGGGGATGTGTGTTAAACAGCTGTCACACATTAGCTCAAAAACTATGCGGCATTAGAAAGCACTTAGACAGCTGGAGGACGTTGGCAGAGCTCAAAGCTTTCTGCGTTCATGCACACAGACTGTACTGAAAACTATCAGCCACACACTTTTCTTGAGTTCGACAGTGAGCAATTACAATGCTTTCAGTACACAAAAACAACAATAAATGTGTTACCATCAAATGCTAAACAAATAACTTAGCAGTTTCTGCGAAAATGACAAAGATGCGAAGATGCATCTGCTCATGTCATGATGTGTACTGCATGACATCAATGATATTGAATCAGAATGATTTGCACACTGATGGCTTTATTTATTAACATGTGTCGTCTATGTTGTTCACTTCACTAAAGGAATTATGCAAATGGGGCAATGCCACAAACATGGACATGTACAGTATTTCAAGAGTTCACACTTAGATAATGCTCAACTATAATAGCAGGTTTGGCATGCTGTCCCGGGAGAGAACCCTGAGCTCGGAGATAGATGAGCCCAAGGCTCCCGCCTGGTTAATGAGCATTAGGAGGGACACGAGATCAGGTATTTCTCGAATGTCCCCCCCGCTTCTGGCTGGTTGGTTAGGCATGTATACGCTGGGTGCTTGTGACTGTATTCTGATTCACTTATATACATGTTTTTGAACTGTGGGAGGAAACCGGAGGACCCACGCAAACACAGGGAGAACATGTAAACTCCGCGCAGGGAGTGCCAGCTGGTTCAAATGGGCCTTGAACCTGTGGCCCTCTTGCTGCGAGGCAACAGTGCTAATCACTGAGCCACCGTGTTGCCCGATCAAAGAGGAGAAGGGATAATGTAAGGATAGGGGGGGGGGGGGGGTTCCGAAAACAGAGATAGGGAATGAAGTTTTAGCTAGAATATATAAAGTAGTTTTGGAGTGCTCCGATAGGCTAGCTAATGATTAGTGATGAGGATCAGCTGAAAGTTGATCATATCACGTGTTCCTCTCGAAACTCGTTTATGAAACCTTTTTTCCCTCGGATATTGGATGCTAGTATAGGATGCACTTTATTATTTGATTATAATAGCATAAAGGAATTAATAGTTAAATAGTTAATAAATAGTTAATAGTGCTGACAATGTCCAAAAACACTGAATTTTGCATATTATAATGACTCATTTGACCAAAAATATTGTTTTGGTGAGAATTTGAGGCAGTACTTACTTACTTAGTGAGTGAATCAGTTAGTCAGTTAGTCAGTTAGTTAGTTAGTTAGTTAGTTAGTTAGTTAGTTAGTTAGTGCTCACTAAATATGAATTTGTTTGGTCAAATATAAAATCTGTAATTTTCTCAAATAATATTTTACTTTGTAAAATTAAGTCATTATTATTCTAATTCTAATCTATTAAGACTAAGGGGCGATGAAAAGACGACGGATGTTTACTGTATGATGATCGAAATGGCCTTAAACACCTAGTAGGCACAAGAAGTCAACATGACATTAGATTGACGTACCCTAACATTGTGGGGACGTTGCATATTGTTTGGAAATGAAAATCGGGCTGACGTCAGAACTAATTGTCAGGCCAACATCAATGTCCAACATCCAACCTAAAACCAATCAAATATCAACGTCTAATGATATTACAGCTTGACCTTGTGTTGATGTTACCACCATGACATCTATCAGATGTTGGATTTTGGTCGCTTTCCAACACAACCTAAAAATCAACCAAATATCAACGTCATTTGACCTCGTTATTGGACATCAAAATAACATTGTCCTTAGACGTTGGCTAGACCTTAAATTTTGGTCAACTGAAATCACAACCTAAATCTAACCTTTTAACATCTTTTGACGTTGTATGCCTGCAGGGCAATAACTAAATGCACTACAGAATGTTACGTTTACACGCATCCACAAATTACATGTAAATGCATCAGCTTTTTACAGCGTAATACTCACTCTTGAGTACTTTCGAAAGGGCTACTTTTTACTCCAACTTTGAGTAATATTTACAAAAGATACTTTTACTCTACTTGCACTACATTTTTAGGCAAGCAGTGGTACTTTTACTTGACACCATACTTTACACCATAATAATTTGCATATCTGTTTGTGTGTCTGCAGAGTTTTTTTGATGGTTGGGACATCAATGACAAGAAGGACAAGACTAAGGGGCGAAATGACACCATTTTAGGACGTAAGTATTAATCACAGTTTATGCTCTGGGGAAATTTTACATTATTGACATAGCATATAAAATTTGCTATTGGTACATTATGAAAATAATAGATGTATACTGTAATATAAAAAATGCATTTGCAAATATTGGGTACATCTACCAATTTTAGTTTTAAATTTAGTTCAAAAATACAGCATATTTTAGATGTCATAATGTATAGTGTACAGATAAGTGGATCAAATGTTTCTTTTCTTTCAACACAGGTTCATTAGAAACACATGCTTCAGCCTATGTTTTTTGTGAAACAGCACTAACTCACCTAAACCTTAATTTGACTACAATTTCTAGGTCAAAAACATTTCCAACAAATTTTGGTCCTTTTCACACTAATCATATTTACAGAAACATATTATTGATTAAGAAAGCATTGTTTTGTGCAAGTACTTTGCACAGCACCAAACAAAATACCACAAAACAACTTGATGTTTATTAATTGTAATTGAATATGTTCGCCTCACCTACTGTATCTGTTCTTACTGACAAGTTTCTGCCGTGGTCAAGTTGCTCAGTAGCTCACTCGATACGGTATTGTTCTTTTTTTGCAGTTTGCTCAGGTTTGAGTGCAGTAAAGCACAATTCCACAATATAGTAAAAAACTATGTGGTCGCAATGTTCTCTTACATTTGCCCATGAAATCATTGTTGGTTGGGTTTAGAGAACGGTTTAGCCTGTGGTTCACTGGTGTAAGTGTTCTGGGACATGCATCTAAAACATTTAACGAAAAGTATTTCACTCACATGTCTCAGATTTCAAAAGTCTGATTTATACTTCAGTTTGTGGAGGTTTGCTTTGGGTGCGCGCGCCATGATTTCGGCTGACTGAGTGCATGAAATTTTTTGAGACTTGAGCGAACGACGCCACGTTTCGTTCAAATTGAATATGAATCACTTTGAAGAGATTTTGTCTGAAACAGGTAGGACTGTACAGACATCTTCATGATCCGTCCATGCGTTGTCATAGGGATAACCAAATGACCAATAATTCTTGGCTAGAAATTGCAACAGCAGTGGGAAAGGAGGAAAGTTTTTGTTAAAAAAGTTTAGAAAAACTAGATGGACAAGTATGTTAAAACCAAAAAGAGAGGCCATGGAAAATTGGAGGCCCAAGTGGTTTTAATACACAGTTAAAGAAGATTTTTCCACCATTGATAGGTTTTAAAGTGTTGTATATACTACAAATATGAATTTGAAACAATTTAATTGTTACAAAACTAAAATTAAGTAACAAATTTTTTTTTGATAACTGAAAAAGAATATTTGAATCAGTTTACAATATACTGATGCCCTATTTTTCTAAGCTTTATTTGTGATAATGGTCAGGAATGTTGGCAATTTTTGCCTTGGCTTATAAGCAAAGGACACAATCTAGCCAGACAGTAATGTGTAAACTGTGGAGTGGGCTAAATCTATTAAAAAAAAGTCAGTATTTTTTAGTAAGTTTCATTTTTTGGGCTTTTATTCTTGCCATAATAAAAATATATATTTGTAAAACAACCTATGTTCTGTTGTCATTGATATTTAATAAGTAAAACTGTCCGAGATATGAAAAAAAGCAAGCGTGCATCAAAGTTTGATTTAAAAAATCTTGAATGGTTATAAAAGTCTTTATAATCATTAAAATAAACTATAAAAAAATTAAAAGTAATTTGTTAAAAAATTTTGAACTATAGTAATGAAATAACGTAGTTCCATAAATGTCCTACTTCTCTGTTAATCTGTTTGACTTTATGGTGAGTTTCTTTTGACCACCCCCTATCTTTTTAAAGAATATCACTACGGTGAATGCATCAAGTATAAAAGCCTTGTTCTTTTCATGAGGTGCACACGCAGTCAGCGGAGGTTTGTGATGCGGCGCCAAGCAAAGGTATAAATCAGCATTAATGCAAGGGTCCTCAACCCTGTTCCTGGCAATCTACTTTCCTGCAGTCCTTAGCTCCAACCCTAATCAAACACAACTAAACCAACTAAGCAGGATTTGAAAGAGCACTTAATTAAAAACAGGTGTGTTTGATCAATGTTGCAGCTGAACTCTGCAAAAAGGTAGATCTCAGGAACAGGGTTGAATACATCTTCTCCAGTGAATTTGTCATCTAAAACATGCAACAAAATGTACCCAAGGACAGTTTTGCAAACAAATGAGACAAGGTTGCTTTATTTATGTAGTTAGTTAGATATTTACCTACCTACCTGTACCTCATTGCTGACTATGTATGTGTTTAATTATTTAACCACAACAGAAGACCGCCACCGTGTCAAAATGCATTCCCTTTTGGCCGATCCTAACTCGGACTATGTCAATGCAAACTACATTGATGTAAGTTTTCTGATTCCTTTGTTTACACGTCTGTCTCTGTACATCTTTTCTTCAAATAGGAGGTTTTATTCTCACTTCTGCTTTCAGTGAATAAAGATGAACATTTATATGGTTCACATAGACATTCCATTTCTCACTGAGCACATTGTCCATTGACGAATTTGCTGTCTAGTTTGACACTTCCTTCTTGAACTTTTTTTTTTCTTCAGATTTTTGTTCTTCATTACAATCCCATATGCCTGCATTGTTCTGCCTTGCTAACAACCTGTCAAACAACTGACTTTAGTGCTGACACGTCTTGTCTTTTCCCATAAAGATTTGATAGTACTAATCTTAGAAATAAGACACTTTGTCAGTCAGATTCAGAACACATTGCTTTTAATCCTAACCATTTGATGGATAAAGGCTTTTACACATACGTTCCTGTACCTGAAGCATACATTTTATAATAACATCGCTGTTGGAATCTTAGTAACTTCTCTTTTTGTGTGTCATCCTTGGGTGGAAAAGTTATTAAGCGGATTTGAGCAGTCAAAATTATGTAGTTTGAAGGAGCCTACACATCTCAGGACTAGAATTTAGGTGGTTGCCTTGGTTCTGAACAGCATTTATTTCTATTCAAGGCTGAAGCTATTTAGGAGCCGTTGTTATGATCCACGCTTGCAAAGTGAACAGATGTGAATTACTCTTTCTGTATTTGTATTTGAGTCACAGGTTTTGGATGATGAAAAAGTGCCTTTGATTATAGTGATTTGTTTACAATTATAAGCCTTTTCACTCCACCTTTCTGAGAACCAGATGTCCTGATTTTCTCTTCTCCTCAATAGCAATTCACATTCCAGAATCAAAAAGTCAATCCATGTGTGATTAATAAACATAGTTTTGATTGTAGTTAAATGATTTAAACAACCTCTTATTGGAATTGACTATCATATTTGTCATATTTTCATTTAGTCTTCTCATAAAACACTTAAATACGAAACAGAAAATGTGAGCTGCAAACAGTTGTATATTCATAGTCCAACCATTACAAAAAATTATACCACTATTTCAAAAATTATACTGTATATGGCAAAGTCAATCAATTAT
The DNA here is from genome assembly GCF_903798145.1 of Danio aesculapii. NCBI lineage: Eukaryota > Metazoa > Chordata > Actinopteri > Cypriniformes > Danionidae > Danio > Danio aesculapii. The sequence continues at coordinate 15,999,357 of NC_079453.1, forward strand.
TTGATCAATTTGATCATTTTTTTTTTTATGTGTTTAACAGTTATGTACCAATCTATTGCAAAAAACAACACACAGAGCACAAAGCCAGTAATATTTATACTAAATACAACAAAACAAATACAATGTTGGCCTAATCTAATCTAATAAGTAAAATTGTTATTGTTATTGGATAAAAATAGTAATGGAATTGGGTGACAATGGTAACAAAACTGTATCTTGTAAGCTCTGCACTGCTCTGCAAAAAAAAATTTTTTTTTGTGAAAAAAATCATTAAACTTTTAATATGTTTAATCTGATTATGCAGAGATGTATTTTTTTTTATTTTGTGAGAAAATGTGTCTAAAAATATAACTTTTTTATTGTTTAGTCTATGTTAAGTTAGTAAACTACCAGCTGGTTGTTTAAGGGCCGGTACATGCAAAGCCGACGGCAAAGATCTAGCATCAATGAAACCCAACTGTGTTGTCACCTCGCGATGGCTCATATCTGGTTCCATCTGGACCATAAAGATACGCATGAACACACCAAACGGTGAAAGCTTCAAGAGTGCGCATCCTGTGCATGCTCAAGATGACATGTCTTTTCACTCCGTGAGAGCAGATTCTGTTTTCTCATTAAGAACAACAAAACCAGAACTTCCGACCTGTGCGTGCAAAGTGTAAACAAAACAACAGTCAGTACCATTATAACAGTGATTGTCATTCACCACGGAGAGATTCTCTCATACAAATATGTCTGATAATCTAATAATCCAAATGGTTTGCAAATATTTAATAAATGTAGCGAGAAATATTTGTGTTCCTTCCTGCTCAAATTCACTGTGTCACTTCACAACCCAATCTGATTTATTGCTGAATAACCAGTCAGATCGATCTCTTTAGCCGATGGCCTATACTGGTTCTAAATGTGGACCAATGAGCTCCGACTTTAACTGAAAAGAGGCGACATGTGAAATACACGAAATCAACTAGCGAGTCTAACGCTGACCGACGGGCAGATGAAGACTTGGTGTGTCCTGGCCCTTAGCAGAATAAAGACTATAAAAAATAAAAACTGTTGTATAAGAATGAAAAGCTTTATTCTGCAAAAAGTAACCAGCTAGATGTACATTATTACCACTTATTACAATTTTACTTTCAACAAAGGTAAATAATTACACACACACACACACTTATAAAATAATAAGGGAATCAAAACAGCATCAGGAATTCCTCTGACACACGCACACACAAACAATGTTATGTTGCTGTAATGTCTGTAATTGTCAACATTGCTTATATGAAATGAAAAAAAAAAAAAAAAGTAATTCTTCTGCTCACATGTTGTAACACCATGTCCTGTTTTTGTTAGATTGGAGGTATTTGGTCCATGTTGTTCTCAAATTTCAAATATGTTAAATTTTTATTTGTATTATCATTTCAAAGATCTGTAATAATAATATTAATAATAATTTCAAACTGTACCCTAACACTGAAAAAAAATCAGCAAAATTGTTGCAACCAATGTATATGGGTTGAATTTAAACAAACAAATTAAATTTAATAATGTTGAACCTAATGTGTTTGTTTAACCCCAAATAAATTATGTACAACTGCTTACCTTAAAAATATTGTAAATCCAAGGAATCTTTTTTGAATACTAGTGTAGTTCAATTCAAACACACCCCCATTTGAACTGGTTTCAGTATGTGTTTAAACAAAGGGCATTAACAGAGCAATTGCACAAAATCATCACATATTTCGGGAAAACTACTTTTTTCAGTTTTTAACAATTGTAACCCTATACAGCATTTAAAATAAAATAAAAATAGTTTTATTTGTGTAACGCAGCAAGTGGATGTTATTTAATTATACATTTTAAGGTTTTTAATCCCAGTTCACAAAATTCACAATTGTGGGATACAGTGCAGTATATTATTTGTTCAAAAGTGCGCCATATACTATATAGTGCAAGGTACATGACAAAGCTAATGTGTTTTTAACATCTTAATGTGGGACTACACAGAATGTGATCAAAGCTACTTTAGCTGGTCAAAAGTGTCCAGCCCTTCTGAAACTTAAAAGCATGGGCTTTGTTTACAAAATATAATATTGACTGATTTGAAATTGTAAAATACCTATAGAATTCCACTCTTCTTTTTCTTTTGAAACATGACTATTATACAGTAAATTGGAACATTGTTTGTTACTAAATGTGCTGCTAAAACATAAATTTGAAGATGAAGCAAGACTTCTCTGATTTCTCAGACAATGCATGGTGACTCATCTTGACCATAGTTTGCAGTTAGTTTGAAGTGATTTCTTCACTACAGGTGGCCAGTTTGGAAAATTTGACTTATGAAGCCTTTATTTCGTTTCGTTAATCATCTTAATTAGCCTGTTTCTCTCTTTGTTCTCTTTCTCTCTTCTTCCACCCATCTCTCTTTCTCTGTGTCTTGGATCTCTTAGATTCGGATAAACAGGGAAGTAAGTACTTGTCTTTCTCTTGCCTTTCTTTCAACTGTCCATCTCTTATTCATTCCTGCTATCGTGGTTCTGCACTCTGTCTTTTTCTCTTCCTCAAACCCTTGCCGTTTGCAGCTTTGTTCTCATTGCATCATCTCTTGGAACCCAAGCTTAAGCTTTAAAGAACCCCTGAAATATTTAGCAAATGCTTTTTTGTGTGTTGATACAGTATATTTTATATCAGTAGCTATTTGTTTACGTATTCCAGATGATTTAAAAACTAGCCAACATTAATTGAAAAAGAAAAACACTTTTGTTTTCAAGGGATCTTTAAAATCCATCATAACTTACAAAGCTAGATTAAACCTTGCTGTGGACAAAAAAAAAAAAAATTTTGTGTGTGTGTTTTGGATGACATTTCAAATAATTTATATTAATATCTAATAAAAAGTATTTTTATGTAATTTGAAAAAAAAAAACATTTATTTCAGGTTTTTTGCTCATTTTTTTTTTTTTTTTTTAAATAAAAACATTGACTCAACTTCAAATTGTAAGACACCTTGGTGTACAGCTTTTTTGAGTTGAATTTTTTACAATTTTAGGTTGAGCCAATGTTTTTATTTTTTTTTTACAACTTTTTAGTTTTGTATATCTATAAATCAGCTTAATCAGATTAAATGTATTTGTTAATAAATGCACTTTCTTTATGCGATTTCTTCATCTGCAAATGAAAATAATAAATAAATACAATTAGATATAAAAATAATATTAGATATAAATTAGATCTAATAATATAAAATTTCTATCCCCAAGATGTACATTGAATACACTTAGAGTACAATGTCTGGCATTTGTCCAGCTTTTCTTTACATGTATGCACCTTTACCCTTACTTTCGAAATCTCTTTGCCTTTGTCTACAACATTTTGCTGCCTTTCATTATCAGTGCCTCCATGGGTTAAAAAGACAAATCTGTTAAATTGTGTGAATTGTTCCATATTATTGCTTCAATTTGATCCTTCTTCTTTAGTATGTTGCAGAGCATTTTGGTCATCCAATTCTCAAAATGTGCATTTCAAAAGAACCTTTGTTCACATTGTATCCACACATAATGGAGTCCTGCTATATTAAGATTACCATCACATCATCATTATATACGTTGACATAGCATTCTAAAGGCCATTGACATTACCGTTTTTCAGTGATACTGGCAGTCTTCACAGATCTTATGTTTTACTCACTGTACATGATTTTTGTCTTCAGCAATCAATCAGCAAAATCAATTGTTATCAGTATTACAGATTTTACAAATGAAAGGCCCTTAATTAACACTAGTCTGTTGTATAAGTCTAGCTTCAGTGGGAAAAAAACTGCTTCAAATGAAGTATTGCTTGAAAACACACATAGACCATATAGGGGAAAAATAGCAATAAATAGCAATAAAACAGGATTCTTTCACCTGTAATCATAGGGAATCCACTGTAAGTGCTATATAGCACCTACATCTTTAAGGATGGTGATATATAGCACATTAATCACCTCAAACAACCACTGAATCACCATTATTGAACTTAACAGGTTCTTTGTAGATGCTATACTGTCAGAACAAAAAAAAAAAAAAAGATACACAAGCACATTTACACAGGAACACATACCTTAACGGTGCATATTAGTACCTGTAAATTTCACAAATTCCTGTTTAGATAGGAATACTGTATGTACTGTACCTTTAAGGTATCGATGTCAAACCTTTAGGTACAAATGTGTAATAGGCTAGTGACCTTTCTGTTTTCTTTTCTTTCGTTTTTTTTTTTGTTCTGAGAGTAGTGCATAAATTAATCCATCAATCAGCTCATCAATAAATCTATCAATCTATACATCTATAATGCTGCCAATATATAAGCAGCTCTGCAGACAAATAAATAAATACATTATGACACAAATTGTCCTGACCCACAGTCACTATAAAAATCTTGGACTACTAAACGATCAACCCAGCCATTGCCTTTGAGACTAAAAGCAAAGCTTTCTAGCCCAACACCACACATTCTAACACACCAGGGCTGAAGTGCAGTGTGGGCGAGTGAACAGATGAATTTTTTCAAGAGCAGATAAAGGTTCATTATGGTGACTGTATAAAGCCTTCCTGCCTGCTCCTCACACAGAAATAATCTATTTATATCTGACCACAACAACACATTGCAAGCCCTTGGATTAGCATGTCAAGTATCAGGTTGTTCTATAATAAGCTTTTAAATCTTCTCGAGATAGTTTTGTAAAAAATTTCTTAAATACAGCATATTAAGATAAAAGTTTTGTTTAAAAAAATCAGCTGTTTATATTAGAATAGCAAAATCAACACTGCAGTTATAATGACCAGATTATCATTGGAGTCACTGATCACTTTGAATCTCCTGCTGATGAATGATGACAATATTAAACACAACGCAACAGTTAACAAGCAAGGATTCTATGTAGAGTTCAGAAACCCTTTTCAATAATGACACCAGTGACTGTTAAATGAACTGCAGACAACAACTTACTGCTTTTGTTTGCACTCATGTATCTGTAATGTACAAGAATCTGAATATGATATAAATATAAACACAGTTGAAGTCAGAATTATTTGCGCCCTCCTGTATATGTTTTTCCTAATTTCACTTTAACATAGAGAAGATTTTGTCAAAACAAATCTAAACTTAGTAGTTTTATTATCTATTTACTTATAACTAATTTCTTTCATATTTGCCATGATGACAGTACATAATATTTTGCTATTTTTTTTTCCAGATATTCAGCTTAAAGTGTGATTTAAAGGCTTAAGTAGGTTAATTTGGCAGGTTAGGGTAATTAGGCAAGTCATTGTATAACAGCAGTTTGTTCCTGTAGACAATCGAAAAAAAAAATTGTGTGGGGCTGACAAAATAAAATAAAATAAAATAAAGAATAATAAAAAAATTTATATAAAAAAAAGATTTTCTCCAGAAGAAAAAAAAAGATTTTAGAAAATACTGTGGAACATTTCTTGCTCTGTTAAACATAATTTGGGAAATATTTGAAAAAGAAAAAGAAAAAATCCCAGTAGAGCTTACAATTTTGACTACAACGATATTTATATATATATATATATATATATAATTTTTTTTTTTTTTTTTTTTTTTTCTAATTGTGTATATAATGCAGATACACAGATGTTATGTGTAAAACGTACTGTAAATATAACAGACAAGATGACAGTTTATTGTGATAAATCAATTAATTTAATGTCAATACTGTAAATGTTGCAAATGGAGCAGCATGGTGACGCAGTGGGTAGCACAATTGCCTCACAGCAAGAAGGTCACTGGTTCGAGCCTCGGCTGGGTCAGTTGACATTTCTGTGTGGAGTTTACATGTTCTCCACATGCTCGCGTGGGTTTCCGCCGGGTGCTCCGGTTTCACAAATACTATAAACTTTATTTTCAGTAAATAGTCAAAAGAAAACTTTTCTTAAATGTGCTTTGATGACACGTATTTAGCTAAAAAAGAAACTGAAAAAAAAAGAAAATCTAAAGCATATAGCCCCTTTATAAGCTTCTGACCATTGTGTTCACATGTCTAGAAGTGTGTGATTGGCTATAATATAACGCAACACTATCAGTGCTCACTGAGAAAAGCTAAATTAAACTCAACCACATTGCATTTAAACAAAGCAAACAAGTATATGTCTCTGTCTGTCTGTCAAAATTGCAATGCAATTAGAATAAATGTAAGTGTACTAAATACAACTCAAAGTATGAGTTCAAAGTACTTTTAGCCCATCTAAAAATACTTGTAGTGAGTAGTGAGTAAGCTGTTAAAATTAAATGCACTTATGTAATTTTCTTTTGATAACACATTGCAGTAATAAATGCACGTAAGCAACAAGGATACTTAAAGCAGGTTGATGTGTTTATATTCAGAGTAAAATCTGTGTAACATAGTGTGCAAAAAAACCCTCTGGCAGTGACAATATGTTAATGCTTACATTATGACCTTTGAACCCAGACTAAAAATTTATGAGTTACAAACCAAGCTCTTAGAGCACTGGTAGAAGATATGCAGTATGTGCATGTATTTGAAAACGTAACATTCTGTGCTGCACTTAAATATATATTGTTAAACATATATTTTTTAAATAATTTTTTTTGAAAAACTACTCAATTAGCATAGTTTTTATTATTATTAGCCTATTATTATTTATAATGTGTTACATTACAGCACTATTTATATGTCCGGTAGTGTTTGAAAGCAGCAGCTACACCATAGTGTATACTGATCTATTGACCCAGTACACAGTGCCACTACTGCTGCAAACATTCTACAGTTATGTTTTTAAAATGCAAGTATTGAATTGCAACCAAAAATAAACAAATAATTAAATGAAATCTATTTGAAATCAATATTTAATTGATTTTCCATTTCATTGACAGGTCATCGCTAACCCATTCTAATATTTTGTCATATACAGTTGAAGTCATTATTATTAGCCCCCCTTTGAATTTTTTTTTCTTTTTTAAATATTTCCCAAATGATGTTTAAGAGAGCAAGTAAATTTTCACAGTAGGTCTGATAATATTTTTTTTCTTTTGGAGAAAGTCCTATTTGTTTTATTTCAGCTAGAATGAAAGCAGTTTTTAATTCTTGTAAAACAAAGAATTTAGCTGCTTTTTTTTCCCGTTAGTCTACAGAAAAAAAATCGCCATACAATAACTTGTCTAATTACCCTAACCTGTCTAGTAACCTAATTAACCTAGTTAAGCCTTTAAATGCCACTTTAAGCTGTATAGAAATGGCTTGAAAAATATCTAGTAAAATATTATGTACTGTCATCATGGAAAACATCAAATAAATCAGTTATTGGAAATGAGTTATTAAAACTATTATGTTTAGAAATGTGTTGCACAATTATTCTCTCTGTTAAACAGAAATTGGGGAAAAAATAAATAGGGGGGCTAATAAATTTAGAGGGTCCCGGTTTTCCTTCCAACTGTCAGTAACCATTTTGATACCAGAACAGTCTATTTTATGCTATTCACATCTATTACTATGTATGATTGTTTCGCCGGTCTGTTTAGTCTAGCGGACCTTGCTTTACATCACAGATTACACAAAAGCTGGTCATCTCCTGTCTCTTGCTGACAAACGTGGCATTTCGTGTTTTGCTTTTTATGTTTGACATTTAGAATGCAGCATTCAGGTATGTTCAAACAGTGATAACATTTGCTCGGATTTCCTACACACGAGTAAATTTAATTCTTATTGCTCAGAAAATCAATATCAGATAACACACACACACACTACAGATAATATATATTTCTTTATTAATATTTGCTTGTTATCAAATGTCAAGTAGAAACACTTTCATTTGTGAGATTCAGAGATACATGTTTTTCTGTCACATTCTCTGCCTCACTCAAAACATCTTATTTGATAAAAGTTTCTTGTATATAATGTACATTTTTCTCAGAGACACATTTTGGTTTTTAGATATTGTCATCTATCTGTGCACTTTGCCATATTTTAACTGTCTTTTGTGCCGTTGAAGAAACATATCGTTTAACATATTAAGTACCTGCAGAGTAACTTGCTTGAATTGGTGTGGACAGTATATTTAGCAGGGAGGCTTAATAATTTATTTATTCCTGCTCAGTTTACTATGCAGTAAAAACTACAACAATGGTGCTAGTTTGGAGATAACATTGTTAGATAATGTTGTTGTACATATGGGACATCTGCCTAGGTAGCAGGTGTGTTTGGGTTTTTTATTATTAATGTGCAAGAGACAAAAATATAATGCTCATTTTGCCTTTAAACAGGTTGGTAAGTCAGAAAATGATGTTCATTATTTGAAAAGTAATTAACATAACATTGATTGATAATAGCGCATGTCTTTCCTTTGCTCTTTCAGGGGTATCAGCGCTCCAACCATTTTATTGCAACACAAGGTGAGCTTTATGCTTCTTTAAAATCACTTGTGTATTTGTATTGTGTTGTAGATGATAAAAAAGTACCCTGACATGTACATGTGCGTGTTTGTATGTTTTAAATTTACTACAGAGATTTGAGCGATTCAAATGCAGATATTGTTTTTGCTGTTCGACTATTTGTTTATTTTCTCCCTTGGCATTTAAACACAACTACACTTCTTACTCATTCAATGTTCTTTATTCTGGTCTCTTCCCTTATGTTACTGATTATGGGTTACTGATTAGATTGTTCCTTTTGGTGTTGTTGTTTTTTTTTTTTAATACAGTGTTAATTTCATTAATGAAGATAAGGACAGCAAATGTTTCTTGTCTAGAGCTTGGCATAAACAGAAACTTGACAAGTCTTCTGGTCTACATTTGCTAAATTCGCACACTATGATCTACTCATCTAATGAACGAACAGCATTGTCGATGAAATAAGATAAGACTAAAATGTATTCAAAAAGATAAAAACTATAACCAACATTTATTTATTTTTTGTTATAATCTGCTGCATTGCACAGCTAACTGATTGAAATGAGTGGATCAAAGCACATGAATTCAGTCATGTATCTGATGCACTAGCCCTGTCAAGTGTCTGTTTGTGTCCAGCCATATTTGTTGACAAAATTGAGACTGAAATACAGTTGATAAGAGTCTAGAATAGTATCTCAATCCTCAAATAACATACATTTGCTGTTACAATTTTCCTATTCCAGGGAACAATGACTGTAATGCAAGACTGAACTCCTCGTTTCTAAGAATGCAAATATGGTCATTTAATGAATGATTGTTTGAAGAAGTAATATAATATAATATAATATAATATAATATAATATAATATAATATAATATAATATAATATAATATAATATAATATAATATAATATAATATTCAAACCTGTTGCCGGGGGGGGGGGGGGGGGGGGGAGGGTGGGGGTTGGGGGGTTGGGGGGGGGGTTTAGGTGGTTCGAAAGACCCCACCCCTCACTGACAAAGGTACAGAATTTGTCCCCCACATGATCATGTTTTTCCTATTTTGACTATTCTTAAATAGTGAAAATAACCCATCAAAAAAAGGTTTTAAGACCAAATGGAATCCTCCGTTGGCTGTCGCTTCAGTGTTCAAATTCAGCTAATCAGTTTTGGCCAATGGCACAATTATTTTTCATGAGTCCAACATATAATATAATAACACTCCATATGAAGATTTAATCTAATTTATTAATATTTTTAATTGAAGCGTACATAAAAACATGACTTAATTCAGTATTAAATTGTTAAAAAAAATTACAATATAGGTGAGTAAAATGTTCATGACTAAGTAAATATTTTTTCTTAACCAACAACAATCACAAGAACCCTGAAAATATGCAGAAAAAAATAGTTTTCAACAATGATAATAATAAACAGAATGATTTCTAAAGGATTGCGGGATGTCTTTTTTTTGGCATTCATCGCACAAATAATATGAAATATCAGTGTTTGTTTTGTCAAATACATAGAACATAAATGCATAAGAACATAAGATAAAAAAAATAAAAACCTTCCACTAACTTTTTAACAGTAGTGTACAACTAGTAAAGTTATATCCATTATATGTGTTAGAAGTCAGAGTCAGTCTAACTCTTTTTCTTCTCTGGAACTGTCTGTAGTTTTGTCTCTGTGGGTCTCTAAGCTTTTTCTCAGGCCAGCACAAAGCAGCACACAACACACGCTCACACCACACATATCTCATTTAATCCCTGTTCTCTCATGTTGGTCGTCAACACACCGAGGCCACTGATCAACACAGACTTCATCCAAACATAAACAGACTCTGGCACTGCTGTGGTCTGTTTGAGCAGGTGTACACACGCTCATGTGGGGGGTTTGCTAGGCTTCTTTTCTATCCTGAGTTTTAAACTGGTTTAGGTCCTGGGATATTTGTAGATGGTGGAGCTTTTGAAGCCATCTGCATGTCCACATCGTAACAGCGCTGCATACAGATGTGCTCTTGACTCAGTGAACTTTTATACAAATGTGCCCTGTCAGTCCTGCTGCTGACAAAACAAACCTTTGTAATAGGACTGTACGATACTGGGAAAATTTATTTAGATTCATTACAATTAGAAATGCGCACACATTCATAGTTGTGAATTTAAATGGTTAAATATCAGCTTTAAATTCTCCTGAAATGCTCACATAGTCAAGCACCTTTAATGATTAATGTTCACTTAATTATGGTTAAACGTTGCCTTGACCTCACAATGTCCTGCCTAGTCAACTATAATCTCAGCAGCATTGCACATTCTGCAATGTGACTATTCTGGAGGGACACATTGCAATATTGTTGCTGAAACGATATATTGTTGTACAGCATGCTACAATCAATCAGGCAATCAATCAATCAAGCAATCCAGCAATGAATCCGTCAATCAGTCAATCCAGGAATCCACCAATCCAACAAATGTTATGGCTTTTGTTCAATTAGATTTTCAACAGCCACTAAAATGGAAAGCAAAGTAACATGTGGTGTTTATTATTTAATGTTCTGAGTCCAATATCCAATTACAACAACACCCTCCACATATACAGTTGAAGTCAGAATTATTAGCCCTCCTGAATTATTAGCCCCCCAATTTATTTTTCCCCAATTTCTGTATAAAGGAGAGAAGATTTTCTTCAACACAATTCTAAACATAATAGTTTTAATAACTCATTGTTATTAAATTATATTTTATCATTGCCATGATGACAGTACATAATATTTGATTAGATATTTTTCAGGTATTCAGGAATATTTAAGATATTCCTCTATACAGCTTAAAGTGACATTTAAAGGCTTAACGAGGTTAATTAGGTTAACTAAGCAGGTTAGGGTAATTAGACAAGTTATTGTATAACAATGATTTGTTCTGTAGACTATTAAAAAATATATTTTTCTTAAAGGGGCTATTAATTTTGACCTTAAAATGTTTTTTTTTTTTTAAACTGCTCTTATTCTAGCCGAAATAAAACAAATAAAGACTTTCTCCAGAAGAAAAAAATATTATCAGACATTTTGTGAAAATTTCCTTGATCTGTTAAACATTGTTAGGGAAATATTTTAAAAAGAATAATACATTCAAAATGGGCTAATAATTCTGACTTCAACTATATATGTGTCAGTTGGATATATGATGTATGGTTTACATGATATATACCTGACATGGTTTGCATATTGTATTTGTATTATTTTTGTAAAATAAAGAAAGCTATAGCAAAAAGCCCTTGATGTGTCTGTGAACTACATTCTGAAATAAATGACAAAAATTCACCAAAAACCGTCAATTGTTTCAAAAACATCTAGTGCATATACAATAATTGAGGTGCTTCTGCATGTCTACCTTTAACACCTGCATCTCTAGCTTTTGTGAAATAAAATGCACCGTATAAATCACTTTTATACAATGGAAATTGTAGCACTTTCCAGATGTTTACTAACAATTCAACTGGTAAACTCTTGGTGTATTAGGATAGTAAGTCTTCTGGGTTTTTTATGTATTGGGGCGTGTGTCTAACCCTCTCTCATACAGTGTGTACTTTGCATTCTGGCAACTTCTGATTTATAAATAACCACTGCACATTGCTATGTGGTTGCTAAAAGTGTGCTATTATAAAGTTAGTTAATTATGCAGATTTTTTAAGCATGTTGCTATGTGGTTGTTATGGTGTTATGGGTGGTATGGGCATTTTTAAAATGTATTTTGGGTGTTTTTAACACATTGCTGTGTGGTTGCTAACAATGAACATTTATACAGTTGGTGAGGTGCTCTCAGTGTTTTGTGGCATGTTTATATGTGCTGTTCTGGCTGATTACATTGTTATTGGTTGAGTGTTTTTCAGTAGATTTTAACACTTTGCCATGCAGCCTCATGTTAATGTGTTAAATACTTAAAACACTCACCAACTACATTGCTGTTATGTTATACAACAGCAAAATGTTAAATAGTTACTAAGATGTAACCATGAAAGTTTTTTTTTTTTTTGATCTAAACATATGTAGAAAATGTAGTAACATGTACAGTAGCTTTCTGGATAGTGTAAGTTGTGTAGTTGGGACATACATTCATTGTGCACTGTGTGCTTTTTGTCCAAGGTTGTTTGCATGTAACAACTTCTAAAAATTGCTGTTTGTGAAAAGTGTCCCATGCTGTTTTATTTATTTATTTATGTTTATTTATTTATTTATTTATTTATTTATTTATTTATTTATTTATTTATTTTTAATGGTGGTGTGTGGTTGCTGTGATGGTTGCCAGGGTTTTACTATATGGTTGGTGAGGTGTTTTAATGTATTTCTGATTGTTTGCTAACAGCTAACTGCTGTATAGGTCTTATGGTCGTTTATACAGTATGATGAGTCCTGTGTATTTTTAGCACATCACACTGTGGCTGCTTCATCAAAACAACACTGATAAGGAAACTGAAAGATGTTTGTTGTCCTCTATGTCTGTAATTTTTCTTTTTTTATTTATTTATTTATTTATTTTTTTTTTCTGGTGAGGGTGCTTTGATTAAACCAGGCTAGATGTGTTCTAAAGCTGTCAGTTAGAAAATAACATTTCATTGTCCACACCACAAACACATAACTGTGCAATAAATGATAACTCATTGTTTGTTTGTTTATTTATTTATTTATTTTGTTTATTTTTTTAAATTATTTATTTATTCATTTATTTATTCATTTATTCATTTATTTATCTTTATTTATTTATTTATTTATTTATTTATTTATTTATTTATTTATTTATTTATTTATTTCCTCTAAAACTGTATCATTATTTGCCTATGTTTGTTTGTATGTATGTATGTATGCATGTGTTTTTGTTTGAATTTATGTTCTTATTTATTTGAATAACCCCATGCTGTTTATAAAGAGAACCATTCAGATGTGATTTTTGGAGAATGTAGCTGCAGGCAGAAGTGAGAAAGCTGCACAAGACATGCGGCACCTGTTGTTGGCTGTAATTGTTTTAACAGGTAGAGAAGATAACAAAGTCTCAGCCCGAGGGCAAGGTGCTCACAGCATTCACAGAGTCAGGAAACTTATAAGCCATCAGTAGCTTTTATTTAATCTTCAGAGGACTGCTGTAATGTTTCTATGTGCATGTGTGTCTGTGTGCTGTGCATGAGCAGTGTATGCAAAGAAAGAAAGAAAGAAAGAAAGAAAGAAAGAAAGAAAGAAAGAAAGAAAGAAAGAAAGAAAGAAAGAAAGAAAGAAAGAAAGAAAGAAAGAAAGAAAGAAAGAAAGAAAGAAAGAAAGAAAGAAAGGTTTGGTTCATTAATACTAAATACCTTCAGATGTTTCACTAGGTTTAAAGAATTGTTGTTGCTTTCATTCATAATTTACATTAATAATTCAAACAATTCCCTTAACAATCATTTTAAAAAACAGTGCCTTATTCATCCCGCACTATATCAAATATATAATTCCACAAAACAATGAAAATACATTAACCTCATGTCATTTTAAACCCATAAGATTGATCTGTAATTCATATTCATATTAAACCTGTGAGAGTCTCTTTTACTGTAAACTCTACTGTTCTGTTTTTTATATATTAGACTATATACTTTATCTGTCTGTCTGTCGTCTATTTGCCTGTCTATCCGTTTGATCTAACTCCTTAATAACAAAACTTAGTGAAGAGTGATAAATTTGACCGTGGACCACGACACGTTAAACAGGTGTATTTTTGGCATTGTATGTGTCAAAATTCTTGATTTTCATTTTATGCAAAAGAATCATTAGAATATTATGTTAAAGGTCATGTTCCATGAATATATTTTTTGTAAATTTCCTACCTTAAATATATCAGAACTTTGTTTTAGTATCAAGCAATATGAATTGCTATGATTTCAATTTAGACAACTTTAAAATAGATTTTCTCATTATTTATTATTTGCCCTCAAATTCCAGATTTTAAAATTTTGTGTTTCGTTGTCATCATAACAAACCCTTCATTCAACTTTCATATATTGTATAAATCCAATATATTTCCAAACATGACTTTTGTGATCCAGGTCAAAAATTGTTATATGAAAAGTTGGGTGAGGAATTGTAATTGATTTTTTTTAAATTGAGGCTCAGAACTCAATAAATATATGTACATATACAATTTTATGAAGATTGCCATTGCAGTATCTATTTGTGTTTGACTTGGCCTTTGGAAATCCTCCATGAACACAACAGACCTTAGCAAGGTTAGATGTCTTTTTTATATGGATGAAAATTTATTTTGAAATTTGCTTTAAAAAAGCCATTCACATTGAAAGCTGTTGTATTGAGTTTTGTTACTGAGGAGTCTGCTAAAAGTCTAAGTAAAAAAAGTATGATGTTAAACTACAGTGAAGTATCTATTAAATACTCTGCACTTACACTATATCCCTTTCAACAATTTAATTAAATCTTAATAAAGGTCTGTTCACCAAGAAATATAACTATATCAAAAACCGACTCACAATTTTCTCACCCTCAAGAAGTTCCATAACATAATGCGTGTCTTTTTTTTTTCTTTTTTTTTTTTTACAAAAGAAGGTATTAAAAAAAATGTTGGAAACATGTTGCCATTGACTTCCATAGTAGGAAAAACAAATACTATTAAAGTCAATAGTTCATTTTTAACTATTTTCATTCACAACTTATTTTGTGTAATGGATGACTTTTGTGTAATTTAAATGTTTTATTATTTTTTTTTTTTTACAAACATTTAGCTTTCTGTTTATTGTAAACAAACTGAAGTGTTGTCATATGCCACCACCAAATATGATAAAACACATTTTGATTAGCTTTATAGCTTTTTAATATAATTTATTTATATAAAACATGTATAACAAAATTCCAACTAAGTATCTTTGTATCAGTTTTTAGTGCTTTTCCATTAAATGTAAAAAAAAAAAAACTGTTCTTTATCTTTATTGTTGTGGTTATAGTTTTAATCTATTATATAAACAGCACCTAAACCAACTATGTGTGTTGGGCTTTTGTCTGAATGAGTAAGTCAAATTTGAAAGGTAATTTGTGGGCCTTGTTATCACTGTGTTCAAGATAAAATACCCTTGATGATGTCCTTTCACCAGCTAAATAGTGTTATGCACACAAAATCATCTTAGCAACCAGATAGCAGTGCAGTGAAAACGCTCACCTTGGAAACTGCATATTAACATTCTAGTATCCTGGTACCATTCACTTTTTTTTTTCTTTTTTCTTCGGAAAATGTAAAAGTCTAGTTTCTTGCTGCTATTACTCACACGATTTTCACTGCCAGCACCTTCTCCATTCGTTGTCTTCAATATGAACTGTTAATTCTCCTGTCCCAACAGCCTGCCATCTCTGTTTTCTTTTTTTCTTATGTAATCCTCGTTGATGTCGCGACCTACTATTTCACAAAAGCACCTCTATCCTCTCTTTATCCAGCGTTCAAATCATTCACCTCCCACAATTCTCCATGAAAGCTCATTTCTCTGTCTCTCCGCAGGGCCCAAGCAGGACATGATCTATGACTTCTGGCGCATGGTTTGGCAGGAGAACTGCTACAGCATCGTGATGATCACCAAACTGGTGGAGGTGGGGAGAGTGAGTAGAATAACTCTACCTCTGCCTCTGGCTGCCCCGCCACCCCCTCCGCCCACTAATGGACACCATCTATTACTAAACACTGACCACTGCAGTCCACAGCTGACCATTACTGAAGATAAACTTTACCAAGAAACACCATTAGCTAGAGAATGTTCCATCTGACAAATGATTTTTATCGGCTCAGCCATCTTGCGATTACTGAACTTTCCTTTGTTCCCTTTCCCCCAAAAATACCACCCTTACTACAGTTGTTGTTTTTATTACTGTAATATATTTTTGTCTTTGGGATTATTATTATTATTATTATTATTATTATTATTATTATTATTGTTATTATTATTATTATTATTATTATTATTATTATTATTATTATTATTATTATTAATACTACTACTACTACTACTACTAATAATAATAATAATAATAATAATAATAATAATAATAATAACTTATGGACTTATCACTTTTTAACAGTAGTATACAATTTTCTGTGGTGCAACATATTGATTTAAGCTTCTTCTTTATTGCAAGCAGTTTAAAATACCTCAATGTGCAGATTGTCATGATTATTTTCCACCAAAATAGAATAAATCATATGATCCACTTTTTATAAAGACATTACAATGAACTTTAGATTTTTTTTTCCCTTGTGTAGAAAAAAAAGTGTAGTATGAATTTGTATTGTAGTTGTGTGTTAATTGTCTTTTGTTTGTATTTCAGATGAAGTGCTGTAAATATTGGCCTGATGACAGTGAGCTTTATGGAGATATTAAAATCACTTTACTGAAAACAGAAACGCTGGCAGAATACACCGTACGCACTTTTGCAATGGAGCGGGTAAGAGTGTTGAGATATTTGTAAAAAGAAATAGCTTCTGTGAAATGTGAATTAGTTGAAGGAGTTATCATGTTGTTTTGATAAACTGAAAATTCTGGGGGGAAAACATACAAAGAAGTAAAAACATGTTTTGGTAATCTTAATTTTTTTTATGTCTTTATTTCTTATGTCTTCTTTTCAGCGGGGTTATCCTGCCAAGCATGAGGTTTGCCAATTCCACTTTACATCCTGGCCAGAACATGGTGTGCCCTATCATGCCACAGGATTACTAGCCTTCCTCCGGCGGGTCAAAGCCTCCACACCGCCTGATGCTGGGCCAGTAGTTGTCCACTGCAGGTAGGCATTATTTCCTTGTACTATTTTTTAATAGGTCAATATTATTAGCCCCCTTAAACATTTGTTTTCAATTGTCTAGAGCAGTGTTTCCCAACCCTGTTCCTGGAGGCACACCAACAGTACATATTTTGGATGTCTCCCTTTTCTGACCCATTAACTTCAGGTGTTGGAGTCTCTTCTGATGTTATGATAAGTTGATTCAGGTGTGTTTGATTAGGGAGAGGTTGAAAATGTGAACTGTTGGTGTGCCTTCAAGAACAGGGTTGGGAAACACTGGTCTAGAAAACAAACCAGTGTTAAACAATGAATTGCCTAATTACCCTAACTTGCCTAGTTAACCCTATTAACTTAGTTAAGCCTTTAAATTGCACTTTAAGCTCTCTCTCTCTCTCTCTCTCTCTCTCTCTCTCTCTCTCTCTCTCTCTCTCTCTCTCTCTCTCTCTCTCTCTCTCTCTCTCTCTCTCTCTCTATATATATATATATATATATATATATATATATATATATATATATATATTGGGGCTGTTAATTAATAAAAATATTAACTAATTAATCACAATTTTTTGTAATTAATCATGATTAATCACGAAAAGCTGTATATATTACAGAAATAAAAACACAGGCATGTAAGTGCCGTTTAAATTTCAAAACAATCAATGCCAATAACTAACAAAAATGATTTCCAAGTTGGATTCTAAGTGGACTGAAAAAAAAAATCCAAAATATAGGCATTGGAAATATGGAAGTAAGTATTGTATACAAACAATTGTACACATTGTAAAGTTGTATTGCGAGTTGAGAACATTAATTATAAAGCAGAAACAATTTTGTTTAGTCCAGGGGACAATGTGGCTAAGGAGTACATCAAGGCACGTACCAAAGTCTATAGACTTCTTACAGGGACTTTGGTCACACCATCTCTAAACATTTAGTTCTGAACAGCTTTGAGGATACGGACACTGCAAAGACTATAGAGTACATATAGAGTGTCTTAAAGAGACTTTGGACAGTCAACGATGTCAGGCGTTTGCTCTTGTTGCTAGGAACCGCGCACACACACACATAGACAGCACGCGCAGAACAGCGCACCAGGTGATCGACTTCTCAACCTCCTCAGTGAATCCTCAACACGTACGATCGCGTTAATCAAATTCGCTTAAACTAAGCATTCTAAACTATGGCTGCATTTCACAAGCAAGTATTCAGACACAGCAACGTGAAGCAGACGCTTTACAAAAGTTGCGTGTAGGGGGGAAACACGTCAAACTTATTGAAACTTTTGAGGGCGCATGGCAGAGGAAGGCAGAGGAATGTGCTGTCTTTGACAGCTTGCGGCACTTTCATTGATTACATGGACACCAATGCTCCGATTTTATGATTAAGATAATACTGATTAAGAGTCTACCATGTAAGCAGCATTTTTTTTTTTTTGGATTACCTTAAAGGACCACCCAAGTCACAAAGTGCAGAGGTTTTTCTTTCCGTTCGCCATGCAGTGTCAAATTTCATTAAAACAGCACTCTTCCAGCAGTGCTGAACTGCAGTTAAAGTCTAAAGATAAAAAATGAAACACCCGAAATCGCATGAAACTCTGGAGGAAACGATGGATAACCTGGTGATGCGACATTAATTGTTTTATACTGAAACTTTCCTTCTAAAAGCGCTTCCTTGGTCTTATCCATATTTTTTTTGCATGTTAAACACACGTCGGCCACAACAGGAAATAAAAAAAACTGCAACTGCGTTAATTGCGATTTTATTTATTTATTTATTTTATTGTATTTTTTTTTTAAATGCCTGAAATACTTCAAATTAATAGCGTTAAGGTTAATTAAGGTTAACGCAAGTTAACGCACAAATTTTGACAGTCCTTATATATATATATTAGGGGTGTAACAGTTCACAAAAATCACGGTTCAGTTCCATACGACACAGTGGTGTCATGGTTCGATATGTTTTCAATACAGCAAAAAAAGAAAAAAGAAAAAAGCCAGAGGGTTTCTCTGATTTAAATTTTTTAATGTATTAAAACTAACATCATAAAAGTATGATCTTTTTTCTTTCTTTTACTTAAAACAGTTATAGAGCTATACTTCCGAGGTTTCTGCTTAGCAGCAAATTAAACAAATCCTTCTTTATTCTCAAAACCAAAAAGCTTCCTATAAAAATTAAATATAATATTGTAGTAGTTAAACAAATAAAAAGAAAAGAACAATTTAGTTTTTATATGGAACTAAAAAGATGAGTGTCCACTTTTTCTTCAGACAGCACAGATCTGCTTGATTTTACTGTCACCTGCCATTTTAGTGGATCTGAAAGCAGGAATTATCTGACTGAAATGGGCTTATGAAGGAATAATGTAACGGGGCTCTATTACATTTAACATTTTCTTAAAACCCGAAATTTCCACTACCGATTAAGGTCTCTCATATCCACACCTATAAATCTACCGATCGCCTCTGTGATTTGTTTTGCCCTGTTCGAATCTGTAGGAATTGACTGTCTGAATGCCGTTCCAGTTCCAGTTACTGATTCCATGATGTCAGTGTAAATGAGTTGATATGCTCAAATATTACCGCTGTTTTTTCCACCACTCTCTTGCTGGCGGTGATGGTGCGCGACATATCTGAAGAGCGGTGGAGGCGTGCGATGTACCTGAGAGGCGGGGGTGAGTTGTGCCCAACGTACCTGAAGAGCTGGGAGGGATGCGGTGGAGAGGGGTTTGCGACGTATTTAAGGACTGGGGGGAGAAGCACGATTTCCGGAAGATTATCATTCGTTTGCGGGCATCCGGGAGTCTCTATGCATTTGCGGAAGACTCACGAAACTTCCGGGAGACTTGGGATGTCTGGGATTACATTAACGTTACTAGCCATTTTGCGAGCTAGTGTAGCGCGTGCCTGACTGGAGTAATGTTTGGAGGTGGGCGGGTGTGGTGATATGTGAACAGGTTATTGAGATTGGCTGTTTTGTGTCGGGGTTCCATGGGTTACTGGGGCAACGGGGGGCGGAGCCAGCACGAGCAGGCTGACACAGAAGGCAGCAAGATAGCTAATGAGTGCATCATGCTTCAATAAAGTGATATTCTGAGTTTAAATGCGATGTTCTACTGTTTAAAGAGCCCATATTATGGGTTTTTGAAAATGCCCTTCCATGTAGTGTGTAACACAGCTCTAAGTGAAGTGAAATATCCAGCTAAGGCTTAAATCTGTAAGGGTACAGTGTTTAAAACTATTGATTCATCTATAAAGGAGTCGACTCATAGTGCTTCAAACGAGTCGTCTTGATAACGAGTCATTAGGTGTTTCGTGATGACGCGACTACGAAACACAAGTAGTTGCGCGCGCAAACCCTGGAGATTTGAAACCTGCGGCCCCGCCCACTAACACGGAAAAAAGACACACACACACACACACACACACACACACACCGGTCGAATTAAGTCACGCTGTGCAGATGGATATTACTGACAGTCTACCCAAAGATGAATCCTCAGCAATATAGCCCAGCCTTGAGCAGTTCGAGTGCTTCTGGAAACTACATGCTTACAAAGAAGACTTCATCGGTTTGTTAAACGAAGGATCAGTAAAGACTGTCAAAACATGGATCAGTGTATCGTGGATCAGTTTCTACCCCATTTCACAAGTGTAAGTACGTGCGATTAAAATTGTTGCCTCGTTTACTCTAGCTTGAAAATTATGTATTTAGTTGTGTTTTGTTTCTTGTAACCGCGTGTACTGTATCAGGTTAACTCTTTATATTCTCATATCGCGTGTAAAGCCACGTTGAAAACGCGACACGTGCCGCTTTGTTTACGGATCGTCAACTGTTCCTACACCCATGCAATGGTCAAGTTTCAAAATAGTTCAGCTCAGGTCCGAGGTGAGGTGTCTAAATTGCACCCAGCAAGCTGAACTGGCACTCTAGGCGAACGGTGAGGGTAATGTGTGTGTGTCTGTTGTGCAGGGCCGGTTCAGCAAGCTGAACTGCCGCTCTAGGCAAAGTACGATCACGCTGCCCTCAACACGAAAGTGAAAACGAAAGTGACCCGTTAGCAAAGTGAGGAAGGGGGTGTCGCGGATATAACTGAGGACGCGGGTGGCGAGGGAGCTGTCGCGGACGCCGCCCAAGGTGGCCGGCTAGGTCGCCTCTATGGACGCGCCGGCCCTAGTGTTGTGTCTAAGGAGGAGGAGGAGGGTAATGTGTATGTGTGTGTGTGTGTGTGTGTGCGTGTGTGTGTGTGTGTGTGTGTGTGTGTGTGTGTGTGTGTGTGTGTGTTTGTGTCTGTATGAAAAGAGCAGGTAGACTGTGACGGGCTGGGAGATCTCCTCGCCACTTGGAGTTTTTGCTCAATAAAATAGTTAGTGGTCTGTTTTTTTAAGTCCATCGTCTGTATCTACATTCACCCACTGGCAGCAAAAATCTACGCCTTACACTATGAAGCGTGTGTGTATGCACTGTGACTACTTTTATATTGTTGATTAGCAGCTGGGCATTTCACTCTGTCTCGCGCTGAAGGCTGTCAGTTTCGACCAATCGAAACAGACTGTCATTGGTCCAATCAGCGCAGATTAGCTTCGCGCTGAGGAGGGGTTTGGGAACAAATGAATCACTGAACGATTCATATGGGAGTCGCTGGGATAATGAGGTAAAAATAAATGCAGATTATAAGACCATGAAAGTGTTTTTTGACCTTGCATGCATATTAGACTGTTGTTGGAGACCCTTACAACCAAAATATGACCCTATTTCATGTATAATATGGGCTCTTTAACATGACAGCGTGGAAGGCAGCATGCTGTCTGCCACGTCATTTGGGATGCCATGTTGAGGGTTGCTGCTCTGAAAACATTATATTTTGTACTTATTCTCTTTTATCTTTTTAGATATTAGTCTGAATCGAATCGTTTGGTTTGTAATGCAAACCGAACCGAAAGTCTCGTACTGAACAGTTCAATACGAATACGCATATCGTTACACCCTTAATATATATTAAAAAAAAAAATATATATATATATATATATATATATATATATATATATATATATATATATATATATATATATATATATATATATTGTCATCATGGCAAGGAAAAAAAAATCAGTTATTAAATATATTATGTTTAGAAATGTGTTGGAAAAACTCTTCTCCACGTTCAGGAGGACTAACATTTCTGTCTTTAACTATATATTTCATACTATTGACAACCCTTTAAACACATCGAGAGCAAGTTGATACAGAATTTAATAGGTCATATAACACAATTACATGTTTTTCCTTGTGTTTGTAGTGCTACCGTCCGTTTGTGCATAAAAATATAAGATCTGTAAAGTTTCAAGGACTAAAGTCTAAAACCCAGTACAGGGTGACCTGGAGTGCTTATTTTAGCCTTATTTGTAAATTGCTTTGGATTAAAGCATCCTTTATATCAGTCCTGTAGGGCTGGCGTCCTGCAGATTTCAGCTCCAACTTGCCTTAACACACCTGCACGGATGTTTCTAGAAAGTCTAGTAATGCCGCAGTAACACTAGAATTTGAGAAATTATCGTGTATGGCGCTGCAAAATGGGGTGGGACTAAACAAGATGATTAGAGACTAAAAAGAGAGTGCCTGGTCCATATTTTAAAGTTGCATCATGCGTTTTTGCAGGTCAAAGTTCACCAAGCTTGAACTTTGCAATGCAGCAACATGTGAAACTTGTTACATGAGCTTGCATTTTTAGTCTGTTTCATTCACATGCATATGAATTGAAGTCTATTGGGTGAAAAGTCCAGTGTGACCCCAGCTTAAGAGCTTGCTTAGCTAGACCAAGTGTGTCTGATGGAACTAAACTTTACAGGACACTGGCCCTCCAGGACCGAGTTTGGGCACTTATTTTGATGTAACATTTTAAAATGTAGCAGATAGAGTGGCACAGTAAACTGATAAGATGAGGTTACAGGTGTATAATTTTTCAGTGGCTTTGAATGCAGCTCAAATGATCAGATTCACAGTCTGAAATCTTTCTTTTACAAAACATAAATTACTTACCATTATTTTTGTTGAACATTTCTTTATATACCTGTTAAGGACATTCCAATATGTGTTTAGCAGTCTTTTGTGGGGTTTAGGGCCTCCTCTTCACCTTTGGAAAAAAAAGACATCCCTCTTGTCTTAAGGCAATATTTTATTATTATTTTTTTTTTGATAAAAAAAATAATAAAAGCATGTTCAGCCTTTTGATGAACTGCTATAATTTATTATTTTCCATGCATCTACTGCCTATTAAAAAGTTGAAATGCTTCTAGTTCAAGTTCAATAATGTGTCAGTGCCCCCCCCCAACTCACTTATTCATATAAAAGACATTTATGTATATCAGATAAAAGTAAATTGAACAGAATGCTAATTTAATGAATCATCCCTGAACATTGCTGAAGTGTGTGATAGTTATACTTTAGACACAGTTTTTTCAGTCACGTTCTCACTCCCCTAAGACTCATTGGCCAACATTTATCCTAGAAATTTAACATATTTTGAACAAGTCAGTGTGGTGCAAATGATATAATGTCCCCTTTAATTTATCTCTCTACTATGTGCATTAACATTATCACTTTATCTTTTAATTAAACTGTAGCAGTGTTCAAGCAAGATTTTTGGGGATTTTACTCTCTCTCTCTCTCTACTTTTTTTATTGAACGCATACTTCATATGTAGTCTATATGCTTCACTGCCTCATTGAAGGACAGTTCAACCAGTACATATATACTTTTTTAAAGAATGTTGTCTTAATATATATATATATATATATATATATATATATATATATATATATATATATATATATATATATATATATATATGAGGCAAGATGGTGGCACGTACACATCACGAGGCTGAGCGTCAAAATCTTGGATATTGGTTTGTGCATTCCAGACAGTTTTATTAGCAATCTTTGACTCATCCCTGAGATCGCCAGAACACCCGAGGCGGAGCGCCCTGCCAGGCTGGGCGGAAGTGCTCGAAGACCATAAACAAAGGCGGGGGAAGCGCGGCAGGCTAAGAGCTAAGCTAAAGCTAACACCACACCGGCTCTCCTTACCCAGCTTCTTTCTCGCCAATGTACGGTCACTGGTGAACAAAATGGATGAGATTTGACTGCGCATCAACCACAGCAAAAGATTATGGAACTGTAATGTCATGATTTTCACAGAAACATGGCTAAACAGCGGGATACCAGACAACGCTGCATCTCTAACTGAGCATCACACATTCCGAGCAGACAGAATGGCGGATAACTCCGATAAGACCAGAGGTGGAGGATTATGCATTTATATTAACAAAGCTTGGTGCACAAACTCTGTCATCATTGAGAGACATTGCTCTGCTAACCTTGAATTTCTAATGGTTAAATGTAAACCATTTTATCTACCAAGGGAGTTCACCTCCACCATTGTGACTGCTGCTTATATTCCTCCTGATGCTGATGCCAAGCTTGCTATGAATAAACTTCATGCAGCCATCAGCAAACAACAGACTGCTCACCCGGAGGCTGCTTTTATTGTTGCGGGGGATTTAAATCACTCAAACTTAAAGACAATGCTCCCCAAATTCCATCAAAACATTTTCTACCACACAAGGGGAAACAAAACCTTAGACCATGTTTACACAAACATGGCTGAAGCATATGCTGTGACTTACCTCCCCCACTTGGGTCAATCATATCACCTTTCTTTGTTCCTCACCCACAATTACTTACCCCTCATCAACCGCGTGAAGCCAACAGTGAGGACCATCAAAGTGTGACCAGAGGGGGTGGACTCCACACTCAAGGATAGGTTTTAACACACAGACTGGAGTATGTTTGCTTCCCAGGCCACATGTGGCTCTCACACAGACATTGACAGTTACACTTCCTCTGTACTGGAATATATCAACACCACCATAGACAGTGTTACAACCCAGAAACAGATCACTACATACCCGAATCAGAAGCCATGGATGAACAAGGAGGTGCGCCTCCTGCTGAAGGCACACAACACTGCCTTCAGATCAGGGGATGCACAGGCCTACAGCACTTCCAGGGCTAATCTGAAGAGGGCATCAAAAAGGCCAAGCACTGTTACAAGCTTAAGCTAGAGGAGCACTTTTCTAACTCTGATCCTCAGCGCATGTGGCAGGTCATCCAGGCCATCAACAACTAAAAACCCAGCCAGTCCACACCCACAGCCACAAATTTCTTCCTGAATGAGCTAAATGACTTTTATGCCTGTTTGGAAAGAGACAATAAAGAACCCTACACTAGAATCACTTCCTCAACTGACCACTCACCTATCAAACTCACCTCCTCAGAAGTCTACACCGCACTGAGTTGGATCAATGTGCGTAAGGCTGCTGGACCAGATGGTATTCCTAGGCGCTTCCTCAAAGCATGTGCAGAACAGCTCACTGGGGTATTCACAGACCTTTTTAACCTGACGCTTAACCTAGCAGCTGTGCCAACAAGCTTTAAAACCACCTCTATTGTGCCAGTGCCGAAACACTCCAGCCCAACATGCCTGAATGACTACCGCCCTGTAGCACTTACACCCATCATCATGAAGTGCATCAAGCGGTTGGTCCTGGCACATCTGAGAGACTCTCTGCCATCCACACTGGACTCACATCAGTTTGCCCACCGTGGCAACAGGAGCACAGAAGATGCAGTCTCCAGAGCACTGCACTCTATACTCACACACCTGGACAATAAAAACACTTATGCACGAATGCTTTTTGTTGACTTCAGCTCAGCATTCAACACTGTCATACCCTCCAAGTTAATGATCAAACTTAGAGACCTGATATCGACACGTCTCTCTGCAACTGGGTTATGGACTTTCTGACTAACAGACCTCAGAATGTTAGATCAGGTCACACCTGCTCCACCACCGTCACACTCAACACTGGTGTACCACAGGGCTGTGTGCTGAGCCCCTTCTTCTACTCCCTTTTCACAATCGACTGTAGGCCTGTGTACAGATCCAACACCATCATCAAGTTTGCAGATGACACCACAGTGATTGGTCTAATCAGCAATAATGATGAGACTGCCTACAGGGAGGAGATACAGCATCTGGGCACTTGGTTCACCGACAATAATCTGCTTCTTAACACCAACAAGACCAAGGAGCTCATTGTGGACTTCAGAAAGAGACGAACAGGCTCACATGATCCCATCCACATTAGTGGGATGGCCGTTGAGCCCATCTCATCCTTCAAGGTCCTGGGGACCCACATCTCAAAGGACCTTTTCTCGACCACCAACACCTCCAGCCTGGTCAAGAAGGCTCACCAGCGCCTATTTTTCTTAAGGCAACTTAAAAAGAACCAGCTTTCATCAGCCATCTTGGTGAACTTCTTCCGCTGCAAAATAGAAAGCATCCTGACCAACTGCGTCTCAGTCTGGTATGGAAGCTGCTCTGTTGCTGAGCGTAAGGCACTGCAGCGGGTGGTGAAAACTGCCCAACGCATCACAGGGACCACATTGCCAGCCATAGAGGACATTCAGAAGAAACACTGTCTGTGCCGAGCACGCAGTATTCTTAAGGACACCTCTCACCCTACTCACAGACTGTTTTCACTCCTGCCTTCCGGCAGGCGCTTCAGGCTCCCCCGAACAAAAACCAGCAGACTGAGGAACAGCTTTTTCCCCAGAGCTGTCTCCCTCTTGAACTCTGCCCCTCACTGACACCCCCCCCCCCATCAACTCCCACTCTCCTCTAACTTATACTCCTCACACACAATCACTGCACTGTTTAAGATTTGCACATTAAAAATTTGCACATATTCATTGCACTACGGTGCACTGATTCACTTATTTGAACTGTACATACATGAACATTTGTAATTATGTACACACCCACTGTACATATACACATTTTGTAATTATGTTTATCTATCTGCACACTTCTGATTATTAATAGCATCATGTGCATATATTCATTTATTGTAAATCTCTCTTCATAGCTAATACAACCTGTATATAATGTTCATAGTACATCCATCTGTAAATATCACCATAGTTTTTTTTATAACTGCACTTTATAACTTATACCTGTATCCTGCACTTGTTGCTATTGCACTGCTGGTTAGACCTAAACTGCATTTCATTGCATTGTACTTGTACATGTGTAATGACGATGAAGTTGAATCTAGTCTAATCATATATATATATATATATATATATATATATATATATATATATATATATATATATATATATATATATATATATATATATATATATATATATATATAAAATATATATATATATATATATATATATATATATATATATATATATATATATATATATATATATATATAAAATATATATATATATATATATATATATATATATATATATATATATATATATATATATATATATATATATATATATATATATGAATTCAGAATTATTAGCCCCCCCTGTTAATTTTTTCCCCAATTTCTCTTTAACGGAGAGAAGATTTTTTTAAATATATTTCTAAACATAATAGTTTTAATAACTCATCTCTAATAACTGATTTATTTTATCTTTGCCATGATGACAGTAAATAATATTTAACTAGATATTTTTCAGGACACTTCTATACAGCTTAAAGTGGCATTTGAATGCTTACATAGGTTAATTAAGTTAACTAGGCAGGTTAGGGTAATTAGGCAAGTTATTGTATAATGATGGTTTGTTCTGTAGACTATCGAAAAAAATATATAGCTTAAAGGGGCTAATAATTTTGACCCTAAAATGGTTTTAAAAAAATTAAAAACTGCTTTTATTCTAGCCATAATAAAACAAATAAGTGATTCTCTGGAAGAAAAAATATTATCAGACATACTGTGAAAATTCCATTGCTTTGTTAAACATCATTTGGGAAATATTTTTTAAAAATTCAAAGGGGGGCTAATAATTCTGACTTCAACTGTATATATATATATATATATATATATATATATATATATATATATATATATATATATATATATATATATATATATATATATATACACACACAGATAAATAGATATATAGTGTAAGATGTACAGTTTATATATATATATATATATATATATATATATATATATATATATATATATATATATATATATACACACACAGATAAATAGATATAGTGTAAGATGTACAGTTAACATCTTCACTCAGCAGTCAGTAGGCTCATAGAAAGCCAAAGGCAGCCGTTCAAAATTGTAACTCTAATCATTATTATACTGACAACATTTCTGACAAAACTGTCTTTTCATAAAATGATTACAATAGGTTTTTGCATTTTATGGCTGTTGTACCTATTGTGTACTGTTTATTCTCCTTTATACTTTGTTTTGCTAATGTTTTAGGCTTCTGGTTGAAGGACATGATGGGTCCCTGGGTGTTAAAGTTGTAGGGTATTACCAACTGATATCACTGTACTATATTACCAGCAAAACATGTTCTTTGGTTCTGTACTTCATTTCAAGCTTCAGTATTACTCATGTTGGAAGCCAGGTTAATTGACTGTGGCAGTAGCAGGTTGTTTTAGTCACCCCTTGAATGTTCTGCTTGAAAGAGCTGTAGTACTTTTATTCTCTCTGTAAGTATATGTAGGGATTGACTGAACTCAATTTGTGAAGCACATCTACTTAAACAGCCCATTTACTACTGGGTACCGAGAGCTACATTAGTGTGGTTCCAATTGCTACTTCACCAAATGAAAAATCTTTAAGTTCCTTGCTCTCGTTTCACTCTTAGCCCATATGTTTTATTATTATTATTATTATTATTATTATTATTATTATTATTATTATTATTATTATTATTATTATTATTATTATTCATTCATTCATTTATTTTCTTAGTCCATTTATTACTCTAGGGTCGCCACAGCGGAATGAACCGCCAAATTATCCAGCATATGTTTTACGCAGTGGATGCCCTTTTCAGCTGCAACCCATCACTGGGAAACACTCATTCACACACATACACTGTGGACGATTTAGCCTACCCATTGCACCTATACCACATGTTTTTGGACCTGTTGAAACCGGAGCACCCGGGGAGAACATGCAAACTCTACACAGAAACACCAACTGACCCAGCCGAGGCTCAAACCAGCGACCTTTATGCTGTGAGGCGAACATGCTACCCACTACCCCACCGTGCAGCCCTATTATTATTATTATTATTATTATTATTATTATTATTATTATTATTATTATTATTATTATTATTATTATTATAAATGTCATTGAGGATGCAAATGCGTAGTGCTGAAATATTTTTTAAATGCCAAAAAGATGTTTATGTACTAAAAATATGGTAAGACTTTATTTTGATTCCTTATTGAACATTTTGTTGATCTAAAGTTGGATTGCAACTACATGCCAGTTAATTCTCGCTTAAGTAATAGTGTACTGACTGCTTAATAACTGCTGATTCTGCTCCTTCAACAGACATTTAAATGACTTTAGGAAACTTTGCAAGTACATGTCAACTTACACTAACCCTAACCCTAACCCCAAAATAACGCTCTTCTTATAATCTACAGAGAATTAGTTGACATGTAGATGCAATGTAACTTAAATTCAACAACATGTGTTTAAGGGACCATCTAAATAAAGTGATACCAAAAATATGTCTACCAAAAAATAAGTCTGGGACAAAGTGGACTAGATATGCTCAAAATCAGAAATCATAGAATGAATGATTGTATGAATAAATTATTTAATTAGTAAATGAGACCTGGCGGTGATAATTTAAAATGGCTCTTAGTATCCAACCATCGTCTTACAATTTGGTATGCAGTGTCTTTTGGCTACACATAATCTGAGGGTAAATAAATAAAAATATGCCAGGTGGCACTAGTGAGTTTTATGTATACATATTAGATCTCCTTTTTCTGCCTTTAGTACACTGGTGTTACTCAAAATTATATTTTCCCAAGTCTACTACTTAACCACAAATGTCTATAATAGTTAAGCGAAACTTTAAATCTATTTGACACCATTGGATGAGCACATTGCTATGTATTATTCTTTTTATTTAAAAAAAAAAAAAATCATTTTACAAAAAGTATTTACAACTTTGTAAAAAAAATTATACCGTCGTTGATGTTATAACAATTAAAAGCATTTAAAAACTGTATTTCCAAGATAATTGACCCGCTTTTAGCTAGCTTATATTATTTATATTATCCAGCATATTTATTTGTTCATATATAACAACAAAACACTGTAACACTGTGTTTAGTATTTTCTGTGTGTTTCTTTGCAGTATGGGTGCAGGTCGCACAGGCTGTTACATAGTATTGGATGTGATGCTTGATATGGCTGAGTGTGAAGGTGTTGTGGACATCTATAATTGTGTGAAGACACTTTGCTCACGACGTATCAACATGATCCAGACTGAGGTAAGAAAACTAATTATCTGAAAGGATGGACATAATTATACATATTGATCAATAAGTCATCCATTTAATTAGATTGGTAGATATATCTTACATTATTCACATTGGCATGTTTGGAGGCTGCTTAGAGTGTACTCTGAACCATGCCCATGCATGTTTGACACCCAAATCCCAATAGTTGGTTTGACTAGTGTGATCTTTGCTATTGCATATTGGCATTAAAATCACATTTTAGCGTTTCTCTCGCTTCCTAGACAACCTAGTCTGAGTACACCCTTAAATAATTGATCTGGTTTTGGTTCTGATTTAAATGCAATGAGCCTTATTCAGGAAACATTTGCTCCATTGGCATAGAATTGTGCTTGGCTTGGGTGGGAAGCTAATCTAATACTTAAAAAAGGAGAAGGCCTGTGATGCAATAACCATTTCACTTTGATTATGGCTTATTCGTGATTGTTGGAGGCCTAAATCGTCACAGTTTTTATTGTTATAGTGGACACAATTTTGACTTGAAGTAACCTACATTTCTCTTTGAAAAGTAGCTTCTTATGCCCAGATTTCACCTGAGTTTTGCACAATATGCCTTTGACTGAAAAATTTACTTGAGGTTTTGACACTGCTAATATTGGAATGGAACACTGTCCATACTGCCTATACTGTCACACTGGACATTTCAATAATCGGTGGTTATTGGTGGGGACACATCACTACTATGTTTGCTGATTCACATTTAGTGATTAAGCAGAGGATTTTAAAATGTGACTTAAAGATAGGAAGGCATTCAGCGATTCAACAAGAAGAGGCAATACAGACAAAAAGTGCTAATTATACAAAAGAACTGTACATAAAGGCAGCAGAAGACAACGTTAAAAGAAATAGATACTGCTATCAAAGGTTATGTGAATTTAAAATAATATTTTTAGATGTTAGTATCAGTATGTTAGTCAAAGAATATCTGTAAGCTAGTGTGTTACAAAACAGTTGCACAATTCACATTTAGAAGATATAATCATTCAAATCTTGCAGATATTGTCACTTCCGCAAAAATGGATCAACCATTTCTTTTGACATCACATCATATTTAAGTTTCTCATCCAATCTTCCCACTAACCAAGTGCTCTTTAAATTGAGATTACATCAAATATTGAATACAAAATGCACATTTCAAAGCTCTTTACAGGACTTTTAAATGTAAGTCTGCATTATTTGGAACCTTCAACGTTTGTTTCTGTCTTCTTTAAAATTGCATGTGATAGTTGCTAGCAATTTCTCAGTGAAAATTGTTTCATTTCGTATGTGTGTGTGTGTGTTATGATTTTTTTCATCTCATTCAATGTTGTGAAGGATAGAATCCAGGGTAACACTTTATTTTGATCATCCATTTGAGTTTTACTAGACTGTCTGCTTAATATCGGTTGATACTGCTCCTTCAACAGACATTTAACTGACTACATGTCAATTTAAGCCCAATCCCAACCTAATAGATTATAACCTAATGAGAATTGGCAATGAATAGCAATGTAAATTTAAAGAATTAAAATGGGTTGCTTTTATTGCTTAATATCCAATATAAGTACAGCAATAGGTTGAATGCTACCTTTTATGCAACATTTCATAACAGCTTTCAGATTTATATTTTGCCTTGCTTTCAACTACTCTATGTTCTTTATAAACACAAATATAAAAGAAATGGTCTAGAACACAGAGTTTCTCTGAGGCTGTTTAAAAGATCTTTAGAAACACAAAAAATGTGTTTTGTATAAAAATGTGTTACTTTTGAATAATTTAAATTCTCATTTTATTCCTTCACCTCAAATTTAGTCAGTTATGTAACTTATTCATTGAGTTGTCAGAGAATGAGTTGGTGAACTGCATGTTAATAAATGGAATGTTTTTCTATTCACCCCTCAAGGGACTGGACAACAAAGAAGAAAACACTTAATATCACAAGACAAAAGACAAAAGCAAGGCCATGAAACAAAGTTCTTCATGCTGTCTGGACTGCTTTATAATTCATAAGAGACCTTTGCCCTCATTGTTACACACTGTTGAAGCCCAGTCTTCTGTTCAGTGCTCCCGCAACAGAGATAATAAAGACATCTGAAAACAGACATTTATTCCTCTGATAAACTGACAGATTAAAAGATTAAATGCTAGAATCAAAAGAAAAGGCTAACAGCGATCTAATTAAAATCAAGTAGTAGAGATTAATAGTGATCAAGTTAGGGACACATATTTCTATTTAGTGCTTGTGTAATGAGACAAGCAATCATTGTTTGTTCCTTATATTCATGATTATGATTGTTTATGTCTTAATTTACAAGGATAGTTGACCCAAAAGTGAATATTCTGCCATCATTTACTCACACTTTACTTGTTTTAAACCTATCTGAGTTTTGTTCAAACTATCTATCAGAAAAGATGTATAGAATTCTGCAACTAATGACATCCATAGTGGGAAAAACAAATCAGTCAGTGGAAGTCAGTGGTTACAGATTTCCAACATCCTTCAGTATATCTTCTTTTGTGTTCAACATAAAAATAAAATAATAAACAGGTTTGGAACAATGCAAGGGTGAGTATATTATGACAGATTATTTCTTCATTATGCAATTAGTGAAAAGCAATAAATAATACCATTCGACTTATCGAGAGATATTCTATTGCTTTTTAAGAAATTGGACTTGAGAATGTCAACAGCCAAACGAAAAATGAATAAAACGCGCTTGAAACTGAATTCTGCAATGTAAACTCCAAATGACTATTTAGAAATTATTCATAAAACTATTTTACCTGTACATTACTTAAACCAGGGGTTTCCAAGCTGCATTGTTTAGTTCCAGCTTCCTTCAACACACCTCCTTGAAGTGTCTAGTATACCTAGAAAGAGCCTCATTAGCTGGTTCAAGTGTGTTTAATTGGGGTTGGAACTAAAATATGCAGGACACCGGCCCTTCAGGACCGAGTTTGGACACCTCTGACTTTTAAAAATTAAAATAAATCCTCATTTATCAATCAAATTTGATTTGATTTCATGCATAAAAATTGCATACATTTTTTAATATTGCTGTGCTCAAGTGCAGGATTCTTTCTAATATTTTTTATCTATGTCACTTTTACAATGTTGCTTTTACAAAAATGAAGAAAAACAATAAAGAACTCTTACAGGCGAGCTACCAAACAGCATCATCATCAAAACCATGCAAATGAAGACAGAGATGTGGGGGCAAATATTAACATTTTGACATTTGCATCATATATTAAAGTATTATTTCACTTAAAAATGTATTGAAGGAGATAAAGTAATCTCACTCAGGAATGACACTGAGGTTTTTCATCAAAAACGTGAAAAAGCAAGGTAAAATGGCAGGGTTGCTTCAGCAAAGGTGGTTTTCATTATTACACTTTTCGTTAGGTTCAGAGTTGTTGGTAATTCATCATCAAATTAAACGAAGCATTCACTTTTAGTGCTGCTCACTAGAGATTTAATTTTGTAATAATATAATCAAACATTGTCAGATTCACTTAATTTGTTTTTGATACAATAAATTCACTTTCAGCATTACTCCCTAAACATTTTACTTTGAAAGTATTGCAAAATGTGCAAAAGGAAACACCACAGGCACAGTTTTCCAGTGAGCCTGTATTAGTTAGCTCAGTCAGCAATCAGCCAAACACCCCTAGAAACCACATACACTCTAAACACTTTAACTACTTCATTCAAACACTCAGGCAACCATCCAGAAATCTCATAGTGCCATGGCAGTTTGTTTGCGCTGGAAAGCATTAGTCACAATTTCTTCAGGAAATGTTTTTAATTATTTCAATTTTCCCTATAGACGACTACTCTTATATGTCACAGTTTCTAATGTCTAAAGTTATTCCCCCAGTGGCCATTTTTGATGAGTGCAAAAGTGTTGTAAATCTTTACGTGGGAATATAAATTTGATTGACTTTGACATTTTCCTCCTACACCGCTAAATTAAGCTAATATTTGCCCCCTCGATTAATCTCTCTGACATTTTGTCACATCGTTTTTAATTAAAGCCAGATAAAAGCAAATAATTGGACACTGCATCATGCATGTTTTGACATGGCCTCATTTCTTTGAAGCAGTTTTCTGCCGTAGTCTTGTCCTGAACTGACTCTTCCTGTGTCAATCTCTGTGCATTCAGGAGCAGTATATATTCATCCATGATGCCATACTGGAGGCCTGTCTGTGCGGAGAGACCGCCATCCCCATCACTGAGTTTGGGCTCTCATATAAGGACATGTTGAGTGTGGATTCTCAGACCAACACCTCTCAACTTCGAGAAGAATTTCAGGTGAGTCACATACAGCGAATGAGATGGAGTGATGAAGACAAAGGACTGGATTTGCAGGATGTCATTAACCAGTTCGCATTAAATTATCAAACTCTAGAAAGGGTGAAGAAAGTTACACATTTTTAATGCCAGTTTGCCATGATTGAGTCATGAGTAGTTAAAAAATGCAGCAAATTAACCCAATATATTTTTTTTATTAATTTATATATATATCCAGTCATTGTTGCTTTTATTACTATTACCATTAATAATAATAATAATAAATGCAGCCTTGGTGAGCAGGAGAAGCTCATTTTAAAACTTTTAAAAATCATACTGGCCCCAAACGGTAGTGTAATTTCTAATAAATAATTCATTGTTTTGTTATGATGACGGTACATAATATTTTACCAGTTATTTTGCAAGATACTTGTATTCAGGATAAAGTGTAATTTAAATGCTTAAAATGGTTAATAAACTTGATAATTAAATAGGTTCATTTAACTTAAAGTTAGATTAGTCAATGGATTATTGGTTCACATACAATTTGCAAAATTACAACTTAACCAGCTGTAGTTGGTTAATTTATTGCTCTTTTTCACCAAAATGGTGCTGTATCTCATTTTGAGAACATCAAATGAAACTACATTACAGTGTGTTTTATGCAGAGTTGTGTGTAACGTACTCCAAAGTAACAAATTTCTGTATTCTAATTACATTTTTGAGGAATGCAGTAATGTAACGAATTACATTTTACATTTGTGTAATTTGATTACAGTTACTAAAGTCAATGTAATTGCATTACTTATGTTACAATTCTAGTTTTTAGAAGAAAAAAATACTTATTTTATATCATGTTTTCCACTGCAATGTCAGTTAATAAGCATGCACTTGAACAGAAAGCATTCCACGACAATACTCATCACCAAGGAGGACACCGGCACTCCAAAACATGATGGCCCAACTCAGCTTAAACAGGCTAAATTGGATTTTTGTGCAGGATCGGGAGTGAAGGTATCTTCTGAATGTGAAGAGAAGCGTAGCTGCTTGGGGCAGTTCACATATTTCATTTTGTGCATGCGCACATATTGGGAGTGCATATTACGCATGCTCGCATTTCCCAGGTGCACCAGTTGTAAACCGCAACTCATGTGATAAGAACTAACCAATCAGCTCTATGATTTGCAAAGAATATACACATTTCAGTAAACTAATTACCCTTAGAAAAACAGAACACCCAAACACTGCAGTGCTTTTTCATACTATGGATGTCAGTGCTTACAGGTATCTAGTTTTCTTCATGTATTCTTTTGTGTTCCAAAAAAAAAGAAGACAAAGACAAACAGGTTTGTTTGGAACAAGTGAATGATGAGAGAATTTTAAGTTTTGGGTGAACTATTTAAGTGTTTTGAATATGTCAAGCTGCTGTGGTCAATCCATTGTTAATGTTTTTCAATGAATATGAAAAATTTGAAAGAGCTGCTGTTTATTTTGTATTTGTTATAGGCATATTTTATATGTTTTAAAAGTAACTTCAGAGTAAAGTAATTAGTATTCTAATTACTTTTTAGATGAAGAAATTAGTAATGTAATCAGTTCACAATTTTTGAGTAGTAATCAGTCATTTGTTATCAAATTACTTTTTAAAAGTAACTTACCCAACACTGTTTTTATGACGATGCATATAATTTTTTAATTGAGTGATCTGGACCAAAAAATGTTGCCAATATTGTGAACATATAATTTTACACATTGTTCACATTTTTAAAAATTAGCTTGGTGTTTCGAAGTAGATTCACCTGAGAAAACTGACCCCAGACCTTGCAATCAATTGGTAGAATTGCTGATCCTTTTTTTGCTAATTTCCCCTCAACAATATCTATATATATTTTTTGTGACCCACGAGCTGAGATATCATTAACATGCCCATTGCCTATTACATTTTAGCAAGTTAATATTCAGCAATATTACTGTTGATTATAGTGTAATTGCAGTCCAATATAATGTTGTGGACTAATGTACTGTGGAAGTAACTCGTTCAAGTACATTGACTACATCTCATTTCTTAGACCCAGGATGAGTTTGTGCCCACTGCTAAAATACATGTCGAACATTGAAATAATAGGATATGAAAACTTCTGACCATATTAAGAGACTCAAAGAAATATATGCATTATCTTTTAAGTAAAGTTTGAGCTGAGATGATGTGATGTTTGGTGTGAAATTGAAGTTGTCTTTGCGAATATTAGGAGCACCGATTGAAATGTGAGATAAAAACCTCATACGTTATTATTTCTCCTCTATTCTTTTACTATATAAAGAGCAAACTGTGAAATGAGGTAGTCTCCACTTGTTACCCTAAAGAGCTATTTCAGTCAAATTAAAACCATAAAAATGAACTGAAAGAAAGAAAGAAAGAAAGATATTTATAAAAACATTTAATTTTGTTCAATGATGGTAAAATAGTTTTTGACTTCAATTAGGTTTCTTTAGTCTCTCTTCTTTTTTAATGTCTTAAATCTTTGTATATTTAAATGGAACGATTAATTATTTAAACCACAATAGATTCATTTTAGCCTGATCAACTACTGCCAACCACCCAGTTTCCATCCAGATGAACTGTATATATTTTATGATGTTCCATTACAATCATAATTGCTGTTATAGTGCATGTACGGCACTGGGTGTTTATGCAAATTATGTCATTTATTTCATTCAGGTTAAGTGCTGCTTACTAACTCAAAGTGTGATGCATTCAACCAGCCGTAGAGTCCATATTTGATCATTTAGAAAGAGTCTAATGAGGTGTTCCCTCACCTTTGGTTCTGTATGCTTGTTTTTAACATCAAGCTATTAATGGATTAATGCCTAACACCTTTAGACAGTATACCAGTCCTTGTCCTCCTGATAACACAGCTCTCAGAGCCAATGTAATCTTAATAATAATAATTGCAATGTCCCATTTGTGCTGTCAGAGCCAATCAGGACCGAAGCACTTCAGCCATCAAGTGTAATAATCTGCGTACTGTAATTCTCAGTTTGATTCATTCACCTCAAGGCTCATAGCAGAATTATTCATATGTGACCAGTCTGCATTTATTTTCAGCCATTAAGCTTTGTAACAGTTGTTTGCCTGAGACAAAATCACTTCAACTTGAAATGCTTTTCTCTGCTTCTGCAGTACTGTATCTAATGAGTATACAAAATCTAAAGAGTTTATATTATTAAATATATCTTGCTAAATCTTTCAGGGCATAGGCTTACATAAAATGATGAAATTAAAGCATATAAATAATAATGGTATAAAAAAGTTAAATAAAAAAATTATAAATTAATAGTTTACACAAATTAAGCAGTTCAAATGTTTGCATGATCTGTTGATATGATGTGTTGTTAATTGTGTGATCAAATGTTAATGTTATCTAAAATATAGCTAAAATAAATAGAATTTATAAAATGTCGTTGAAACTGCAGAAATGTTGCATTGGCCAAAGGCTGTATTGTAAAAATTTAAATAGTAAAATTGAATGCAATATTTATTTAGTACTTACTACTAGTAGTAGTTTAGTAGTATTTATGTACTTACAGCATATTTTGAATTGACTTACATTTTTGTAATTGTGTCATGTGATTTAGATTGTGCAATTTAGATTAGTTATGTAAACATCTGTACAGCTGGGTCTGTACACTCAAGCAGATTAACCCACACTTTGAAATGCATAATATAAACAAACCAAAAAAATTATAAATGAATAATGATGAAATCTTTATTTTGTTATTGTATTTTGTAACATTGTTTTGTTCATATTTGGATTTTCAAGCACAGAGGTCATGTTTTAGTGTTTTTATTGTAAGGATCAAATCATCGACAGCATAATTGTGTGTATAAAAAAGTAAATCAAACACTCTCAAAAACCTTTTTGTACGAGGAACTACTTTCTTCCGTCACTCATTCACATCTGCAGCTAACGTCAGGACAGCAGAAACTTTTTCCAATTCACAAACTTCTCTTTAGAATTTGAATAAATCTCTAGCTTAATGTATAAAGTGATGACAAAACAGGTAATTTTTGCCATAAATCTTTAGGAATTTCCCAGTATTTCTCTGTTGTAATCAGGATATCACAATAATTAACCCTGAAAAAGCCAAAGCAACGTAAACACTACCAGTTTCTGTGGTATAAATACAGCACGACAAAATACAAATGGGAGAGATTGACTTAGAATGTCACTCACCTGATTTATAATGATTTGTTCAGCTGTAGTTTGAAACTTACCTTGAGAAAACGCTAAATTTTTCTCCCTCTAAGGACTTATTATGTGGTCTCTGTCACCATCTTGTGGCAGAAAGTAAATAATATATAATATAATATAATATAATATAATATAATATAATATAATATAATATAATATAATATAATATAATATAATATAATATAATATAATATAATATAATATAATATAATATAATATAATGAGAGTGATGAAATTGAGACTAACACAACCTCTGCCAAGAAATGTCAATGTAAAACTTACATAGATTTGTATGGATTACAATGAAGACGATGTTCATTTAAAGCAGGTTAGAATTTAGCAAATAGTGCAAGGCAGGTTATTTCTTTTTAACCAGGTTATACCCCCCCCCCCCCCCCCCCCCCCCCAAATTATCCACCCATCTTTGCACATTAGTTGTTGAATAATTCTGGATGTCTTTAAGTTTATTTTTATGTTTTACCCAGCATTTTGCACTTCTTCAATGTTTCTTTGTTGGTCTTTTTTGTCCTCAGGCTATTGCCTGCATAGTTTTACTTCCTCATTCTCTCATTGTCTTTCTTAATTATTTCATATCATATTTTTGGAGTTCATTCAGACACCTCTTGATCCCTTGTCTTTTCTCTATGTCTGTCTTTGTTATCTTCAGACTCTAAACTCTGTCACCCCGCACCTGGATGTGGAGGAGTGCAGCGTCTCTCTGCTGCCCCGGAACCGAGAGAAGAACCGGAGCATGGATGTGCTGCCTCCTGACCGCGCACTTGCATTTCTTGTCTCCAATGAGGGTGATGGCAACAACTACATAAACGCAGCATTGATGGACAGCTTCCTCCAGCCTGCTGCATTTGTGGTGACCCCGCACCCTCTGCCCACCACCACTACAGACTTCTGGAGACTCGTGTTTGACTACGGCTGTACCTCCATCGTCATGCTCAATCAACTGAACCAGTCCAACTCAGCATGGGTGAGAGACTGATTTACTTCCAAATTACACAATGGAACTCATTTTATCTATCTATCTATCTATCTATCTATCTATCTATCTATCTATCTATCTATCTATCTATCTATCTATCTATCTATCTATCTATCTATCTATCTATCTATCTATCTATGTATCTATCTATCCATCTATCCATCTATCCATCTATCCATCCATCCATCCATCATTTGCCCTCAATTATGATATATATTACAACAGCAGTGATTCCGTGATAGATGATTTATTACAAGAAAACCATCCACAATATATCAGGATATTTGTTAAATAAAAATTATTTCGCTATGTTGTATATTGTATATATTGTAGAATTGCTAAAATGTACAACTAGTGCACAGCTGTCAAACAAGCTTGAAAAATATTTTTGTGCAGAGAACAGTTTGTGGCTAAAAAGGTCAGATCTCTAAATTAGTCATAGCATCAATATCTCAATTTTATGCAAAATACTTTTTGCAAACATAATTTTAAACATTTCTGTAAATTTAAGACACATTCTACATCTTGGCCAACATGTTTTTTGGAAACATTTTGTGCCGTTTTAATGGAAAAGCTTGCATTCCCTCTTGAATAACATACATAGTATATAACATACTTTTTTGGACAAATTATTAGTAAAGTGCCAAAAAGAGATCATGTGTGGACAGGCAGTTTTCTGGAAATAGTTGTAACATTACCAGTAATTCTGCTCTGTGTTTATGCAGAAAGAAAAATTGAGCATGTCTAGAATGTGCTGATGTGAGATTTCTACTTATGGACAATCAGAACATTGTGATGCTAATAACTCATTCACATATGGACTCTTTGAACACTTTGTCCAGACACATTTAGTAGATCCTTGTTGATCAGACAGCATTTCCCTGTTCCTTATTAGTGTGGAACTCTAGTGCGGCAGAAATAGGCCTTTTGTGTACATAGAAAAAAAAAAAACATTAGATCTTTGAGTTAAGTTCCTAGTTTTCATGAACTCTATGTACCTACAGGTCAAAACTTCAAACCTTACATAATATAAATCTGACCAAGGCAGTGATTGTTGCATTTAATACCATATTGAAATATAGTCATAAAACTTTTAAGTGAAATAATTAGATTTAGCCGAATGTCTGCAGAGAGCATTTGAAGTTTATTACCATTTATGCAAAAGTGGACAACTGGGGAATTATTATGTACTGTAATATAGACATGGACCAATACTGAAGGTAACTACGTAAAGCAGAGAGAGCTCATTCTTGTTTCCTGGTTATATTTACAAAGGTAAATTTTACCTTTTAAGGTCTAACTTGAGTGATAGTGTGGGTTTGACAAGTACTAAAAAGGATTTGATTTGAAATATATGTGAACTGTTTTGTGTTTTTTGTTAATTTTATTTTGTTTTCATTTTATACAAAATATTAATATAAACTTTACAGTATATAGAGTGTAACATACAGTTCTGAGGTAAAATTCCGTTATGATTCCATTATGATCCCTAAAAGGGTCTGGGTCGTTCTACATGAGTTTATGACCCCTGGTGCCAGCAAGTTTGCCGGTGAAAGTCACTCAGTGACATCTTATCTACCAAGATGCAAGCCAGAGCTAGAGTTGCCCCATCTTCAAAGACATTCCAAAGAACCACAACATCCCACCAACACTCCGCTGAAGTGTCCCTGACTAGATAGGGGCAGACCGCATTTCTGTAACCACGGGATTTGCCTGAGTCCACATTTCTTATTTTCTGGCAAATTAAACAAAGTTTTAAGTTTGTGTCTTGCGTATCCTCCGATCTGCATCGCAAGCTCCATACATCGAGAAAAAACTTCTTAAAAGACTCCATGTTCCAGACAAATCATCAAAAAAACTTGCACGAGAGACAGACCCACTAAATTCAGGTAATTAGTCATGCGTTCATGCTGTGCCCCTTTATCAAAAAAGTATTTTTATAGTCTTGGTGGTTCTTAATAGTTGTGTGGATGTGAGTTAGATTTGCCATTCTTTTACCTACATTCTTTCATTTCCTCGCTTTCTTTCTTTTCTATGTTTTTGTTGTTATGCATTGTACGTTTGTTTGTTATATGTTAGACTAGTCAATAAATCACGTTATATAACCACTTTGGATTGTCTTTGTTTTGCCTCACAGAAAAAGTCACTTAAACGATAGACCCTTGCTACAAGCTTATTAAGTTTACTAAAACTTCTAAACTATTCATTTACTTAATTTATAATTCCCTTTTCTGAATAAATCAGTAATTACAGAGTCCACTCATACGAGCGCACAAAGTCATTGTTATATTTATTTTGTTAAATTAACTATAAGTTAATTCTTAATATTCATAATTAATAATAACTTGTTATTATTAATCATTAATATTCATAAACTGAGCTAATTTCACTACAAGAGGATCATCTCATCTAATGGTGGATCCTTTAAAGAAGTAACACAATTTACTAAAGTAACTTGTTTCAAGAATCATAGTCTGCTATATTTAAGCCGAAAAGAAAATGAATGTATGATTTATCAGGTTTGAATAATATAAAAGGAATAATTTTGAATTGATTGAACAAACATAAAAAAGCACTTATGATTTATTTAAAATGTAAATTTAAAAAAGGTTAGTATTTTATATTTGTTTTCACTTTTATTATAAAACACACATTCGGCAAAAAAAGACTGTAAAAATAAGGTCTGGGCCTTATGCAACTATGGAATGAATATAATCCTTACATATTTAAAGCACCTCTGCAGACTTTTGTTGTAAAGTTTTTGAGCATGTATACAGTTAATTGTATTCTTATCTTTATTTATATATTTTTTCTAGGTCAAACCTTAGACCCCATAATTCTCACTCTGGGTGAACAGAAAACACACACCATTACTTTCATTTGAGACTCCCTGCACTGATAATGTGCTTGTCTTGTCTGAATTGTCAATGGAAAGGAAAAACACACATAGAAGCCAGCCTTCTCTCCCTCTGCTGGAAACCTCTGTGACCCATTCTCTATGATAAACTATTTCTAGTGCACAACTGAATGCAAAATTAGAAAGTCATCTTTAAGACTCATCCGATAATACCCGTGTTTGTGTGTGAGATGATCTGTACAACACTATTTTATGATTATTTCTGTTTCTTGTCCCCCATCTGATGTGTGTAAATGCACCGAAGGCATTTTCACACTCAGTTAGTCATCTAACTTTTATGAAATATATTTGTCCTCTTTCTCCATTCCTTTTTGGTCTATCTGTGTGTGTGTTTGCATGAATATTTATCTCTTTCCACAGCATGTCACTCTGTTAATGCGCATCACTGTGACAAGGATTTATCGCTTTCCATCTCATCTATATCAACATCTCTCTATCTCACTGTTGATACATGGCTGAAGCTGTTTCACGCCTGCTCGTTTCAAATAAAATGGTGCTGGATTAGATCTGTCTGCAACTGCTGTGAGTGAAAATTAATTGACACATTGAGCAAATGGTAATCCGACGAAAGATTGGACTAGAAAATGCAGCCGATATGGAGAAATGAGCAAGGATTATTTATCTTAGTGGGCCTCAATTGGATTTTCAGTGCTGATTAGCCTATCTCCGACGTTTCCTTGACTCCATTATGCTTTCACTGTCTGTCTTCACCCTTCGCTTAATCGCAAGATGCCCATTTTCTCTGCCTGCTATCTATTCATTTATTTGGGGGACAAAAATATCATTTATATATACAGCAATCGACTTGAATATGTATGTTCAATGGTTATGTGTGGCAGAAAGTGAATAAAAAATGTCAGGGTGGAGCTTATCTAATATAAATAAAATAAATAATATAAATTGAATGAATGAATGAACAACCGTCTATTTCTTTATTTTAATATAGAGTAAGTTTCAATTTAATGTCATTATATTTAACAATGAAATATATTTACAAATCATTTCTTAGCTAATTACATTTTTGCTAAAATAAAATTATAGATATTTATAGATATTAAATTAATATATATATATATATATATATATATATATATATATATATATATATATATATATATATATATATATATATATATATATATATGAATATATTCATGTAATATTATATAATAGACATGAGGGGCCTTTGCCCAACAATGGTTTATCCTAAAATGGAAAACCTTTGTATTAATTTTGCCTGGTCATTTATGCTACGATGGTGGGGTTTTTGACTCAAAATGTGTAAATCTGAAAACAGGTTACAATGTACAAGTATTTGAAAACACTGCTGTTCTGTTCATGTGTCTATGTAAACACCCGGTAAGGGTGTTACAACGATGACATCATGCGCGAACACAGTATGTGTTTAGGGAAGTGTAGACTAAAGGCATGTGCAAACAAACAAACAAAAATGGTGGAGAACGTAGTAGTGCTGTTGTTGCTAAAATCTTTGATGCTTCATCAGCAAAGTGTTAATTTACTTAACATTACGCCCAAGCAGAGACATGTACATTTACACACACAGCAAGTTCTGTATACTGTACACACCAATGGCAAGCCACTGACAAAATGTCATCACTTCCTTACAGGTACTGTGTACTTAGAAGGTGACAGCGCAAAATACCGGCCTAGAATACAAAATACAGCATGTTTATCCATTTTCACAGATGTTTATAAAAAA
The DNA here is from genome assembly GCF_903798145.1 of Danio aesculapii. Lineage (NCBI taxonomy): Eukaryota > Metazoa > Chordata > Actinopteri > Cypriniformes > Danionidae > Danio > Danio aesculapii. Next base: position 16,044,172 of record NC_079453.1, read on the forward strand.
CATGAAGCCTTTTCAAAATGCAAGGGACAAAAATATTTGACATTTTTGGCTACATTATTGTAATGTAACCTGCAATAACATCAGCTAACAATTAATAATTGAATTTTCTTTAACTAAAGTTAATGCTTTTTTACTTCCTCTTCTTCATCATCTTGATATTTGGCTATCAAACCTCTGCTGAACTGCACATCCCATCTAAACTCTAAAAATACAGGTTCCAAAATGTTTTCATAGCTATTCCACAGACGATACTTTTTTGGTTACTCAAAAAGAACTTTAATAAATGAGAGCATGTCCTTTGTTCAAAAAACAAATGAAAATATCTGCACAGAGCTTTATGTGTCATTGTCTTCTTTCTCTCAGCCCTGTCTACAGTATTGGCCTGAAACAGGAATGCAGCAGTATGGACCCATGACCGTGGAGCTGCTCTCCAGATCCACCGATGAGAATGTCGTCACTCGTCTATTCAGGGTGAACAACATCACACGGGTGAGTCTATATATTGTAGTAAGAAATAAATAATCTTCAGAAATATGTGATCTCCCATGTGCCTTAGTATTAACAAGTGTTAGCACTGATATTTAAGTACACAGATCTTTTCAGGCAAATGACGTGAATGAACATCTATTCAAAAAAAAAAAAAAAGAAAAAGTTCAGGACTAACCCAGAAAGGTTAATTAATTCATTCTAAATGATCGTTTCAGAGAACTATTGCACTGCTGATTAAATGAATGCAAAGGTATAAAAGTGTGGTCAGTCTCCATTTCACACACTGGTACAACGGACTCCACATTGCCTGAATTAAAGCTGTTTACTTCTCAATGGATGCAGGTGTGAGAGAGAGATAAAGTTCTACGTATTGTGTCAGTCTCTTTCAGTGTGGTCTGTGCTTCTGATATTGACTTGTCTGAATAAAAGGGCACTTTCTCACAACTCTAGCTGACCTTAGTCCTCCCTGATGGCTTCATCGTCAACATGCTGTCTCTTTGAAATCTTGTCTCAAGCATTGCACCTCTCATTGCTCGTCCCCTTTAGCACTCCTGTCACCTAGGCTGTCAACCTTTAGCAACGTTCCCAACCGTGCCTGTGTCAGTTTGGCTAGCCCCTGTCAGTCCCCGCGTCCCCTCTGTCGCTTTAAGACTCTGCAAGCTGGGCAAACATTTCATGTCATTGTCAGAAATTGTCCCATACTGCCTCTTCACAGGACCCTAGAGAGAACCTCCTATGTTGGAACGCAGATTCACGCATCCCCAAAAAGGTACACAACTGAGGTGTAGAGCGCCATTGATAGATCATGTTGCTAAACGGTGCCATCCCTAGACAAAGTGGAAAAAAGGCAGCCCCCAGACAGAACAATGCTTTTGCAATTTGTTACAGAGTAATTTAGATGCTAATTAATGCTCAAAGGAGTCAATGACTTGCAGATGAGCTGAATATTGAGTGCTGTTTTGAATTGAGAGGTACAGTTCGATGTTTCATGAACATGATACAAATAAAGCAAAAATCTATTTGTTTGCAGTAAAAGTGGGTGCTTATTCTTAACAATACAACCAGACTCATTAGAAAAATCATGCATTTTGCTAAAAAAAACATTGATATGTTTTACATTTCACAATGTTATCAAGGTAAATTGTTCAGTAAATTGTGCTAAAAGTGTATTCAATCTTAGCTAAAACTTTTGAAAGTGAGCCTGAATTTGTTTTCATTAATCGTGTTAATTGTCTGGGATTATAAATGAACTAACCACTTCCACTAACCTAACTGATGACAGTTTTTATTAATTAGCTGCAGTGCCCTAAAATCATAACTGTGGGAAAATTAATGAAAGTTGTTGTTTTTTTTTTGTCACTACTATTCATTTTACTTCAAACTACATTTATGTGTTGGCTTATAGAGTTCAGTAAAAAATGTAAAAGTTATATGATTTTTTCTGTCATGTTATTTAAATTATGGCGTTCAAAATATTAATTGTGTTCATGAATTTCAGAATATCAAAATTGATATTATATTTTACAGATTGTTTTTTGTTTATCTTTTCGGCAATCCATTTAAAACGTCGTGACCAGCATAGTAAGGTGACCTCAAAGTAAGAACGTTTCTAAAGGACTGAATTGCATATATTGTTTAAAAGGAGAGAAAAAAGTTTACTTTTGAATGTGTGTGCTTGATTGAATTTTGCCATGTGATATAAAGTTGTTTGCTTACTTTTTCTCAATTTATAGAATAGTTACAAAGATTTAAAAGGATAGTATACTTCTGCCATGTTTCGCATATGCGCATAAAAAATGGTTGATGGAAATGCCCTGATGCGCATAAATTTTGAAAATGCGCATAAAAAACTAATGCACATAAGAAAAGATGCGCATAAACTACGATGGGAACACTTTTACACACAAATTTCAGTATGCGCATTAAAAAAGGCCATGTGATTTTGTTATAAGAGATCCTGTGATGATGAAAATGTGCGCAAATGGACAAACCAGCAAGCTGAGCACACTGTAAACCATCTAAACTGTTGTTTTGGTCATTCTAAAACACCTCACCGTTTAAGTATTAGTGTTATTATATTATTAATGACCTCCAAAATCAAGAGCGTCTGTGCTCCGCGTCTGACACCTTCAAACGCCACCACGCGTTCACTGCGTGTCAGGATTGCCTTCTGACGCCTTCTGATTTATTAGATGAAGAAAAAATTGACGCAGCTTCTCCTACCGAAGTAAATTCAGTTTTTACTGTTGATATTTGGTGCCCGTTAATCAGGAAGTGACGATTTTGTTCGTTTTGACTCGTTGGATGGAAACGCTTCTTTATTTGCACAATTTTAATGCGATAATCCACTTTTGCACATAAAGTTCATTTGCATTTTTGGATGGAAACATAGCTCACCCTTTACTTGTTCAAAACCTATTTTAGGTTTTTTTTGTTCTTCTGTTGAACACAAATGGGCAGCACAGTGGTTCAGTGCTTAGCACTGTCGCCTTAAAGCAAGAAGATTGCTGGTCCGAGTTCCAGTTGGGTCAGTTTGCATGTTCTCCCCGTGTTTGCGTGGGTTTCCTCTGAATGCTCAGGTTTCCCCCACAGTCCAGAGACATGTGCTATAGGTTAATTGAATAAATTGAATTGGGTGTAGTGAATGTGAGGGTATGGGTGTTGCATAAGTTGGTGGTTCATTCCACTGTGGCAGCTCCTGATGAATAAAGTGACTAAGCTGATGGAAAATGAATGAATGAATGAATGAATGGACACAAATGAAGATATTTTGAGAAATTGCTGGTAGCTAACACTCATTGACTTAGGTTTTTTTCTCTATACTGTGGAAGTCGATGGGTGCCAGCAACCAGAGTTCTTTGTAATATCTTATTTTGTGTTCATCAGAATCAAAAAGATCATACAGGTTAAAACCACATGTGGAGGTATATGATGATTTTTTTTTCTTTCTTTTTAGTTAAACAATCCCTTTAATTAGTTTAATTATTGCTATTTTCTTACATTTGAAAATAGAAACAATAAAAATGTGAGGCCATAGCCTTCTGTTAAACTGACAAATTCCTTGACTTTTCTTACATTATTTAAATTTTTTTTCTTCTGGTCTTGGTCTCTCTTTATTTATCTTTCAGTTGCAGGAAGGTCATCTGGTAGTGCGACATTTCCAGTTCCTGCGCTGGTCGGCTTACCGTGAAATCCCAGACTCTAAGAAAGCCTTTCTCAACCTGCTGGCACAAGTGCAGAAGTGGCAGAGGGAGTGTGGCGATGGTCGCACCATTGTGCACTGCCTGTAAGTTTGTTTTTATACTGTTTCACTCCCAGGTGTTAATTAAAGAGCAATTACATTTCCTTGTGGCAGTTATACAATACAGATTTCTTTTGCTCCTCAGCTCCAGCGATTGCTGTATTTGACGGACAGTGGAAATCTGCTCAATGCCCTTTATCTCTAGCTGCTTTTTAATGACGTCATTTTCTTTAGTATTTAACATTGTAGCACTGCAGCCTCAGCATCCATACCTGCCACCTGCATGTGTCTGTAGTTTAAAACACTGTCCTCTATTAATAAGAGCATAGCACAGATGCAGTGTATCGAGCTTCAAAGCATATGTGCTGGGTGCCTTTCTTCTATCAGCAGCCCCAGGGAAATGATCTTAGTTCAGTAGGATGTGACATTTTTATTGCATGACTTTTCCCCAGAGCGCAGTGGTACTTTCCATTCCTTCATGCTCAAACGTATTGCAGATCCCTGACAGCCTGTGGTGGCACAAATATGGCTTTTTCACTGCTATCCCCTCCAGACATCTCTAATACAATAATCCACACAAGCTTTGAAAGTGTACAGCGCAGATCCCTCTACTTCATGTGTTACAAGTCCCTTCTTTTCTTGAAGATGCTAATAAATCAATGTTTCAATGTTTTTTAAGGAATGGTGGGGGACGTAGTGGCACTTTCTGCGCTTGCACCATGATAATGGAGATGGTGCATCATCACAACATGGTGGACGTGTTCTATGCTGTCAAGACTCTCCGCAACTCCAAGCCCAACATGGTGGAGTCTATGGTTAGTGTGCACAATTAAAAGAACAAACCCTTATGCCAAGTTCAGACTGCATGATTTTAGTCCTGATTTTGACTCACTGACAGATTTTTAGAAATCACTGACAAATTTCTGAAATTACAGGCAAATCAGTGCTCGTTCACGCGAGTAACAATCACACAGTGTGATCTATCATGATCTGAGAGAATCACAGATGAGTCGCCGACACCTGTCAGATATTTGGCATGCTAAATATCTGGAGCTGTCGGCAATTCAAATCATGCCGTGTGAAATGTGTTCTGATTGAAAATAACATCGGCGATCACCTACAGCCAATGTGAGAGCAGGATCCACTAGTATGGGTATCTGCAGGTCAGCAGGAGGATAGGGGAGAAGTAAAATGTGCTTCTTTTCAGTCTATTTGGACCCAAAAAATGGAGGAAAACCTAGTGGAGATTTGGCAGGAGCACCCGTGTCTGTTTGACGGGTCATCTGAGCAATACCACAACCGAGTTGAAAAATAAAAAGTTTAAGAGAAATGACTAATTACCTTCAAAACCCAGGTGTGCAAATAAGTAAATTTTCTACTCAACAATGCTTCTTCATTATATAATAACAGTTTTTCTCAGTGGCTTTGGTGCATTTCTCACAACACTATTTATATTTGCACAAATATGCATTTCTCAAAACTATTAGTCATTTGTGCACATCATAGTTTCTCATTTCTTCCAACAAATTGCAAATGCTTTTGGACATGCATCAATTGCGTTCATACAACTTTCTGCTGTTTTATAACATTTTCATTTGCTTATGTCATGTGAGTCAAAATTAACTAAACTTTTGAATGCTGAATAGTCATTCCATATAAAACTAATAGTCCTCATTTCATTACTTGAGTCATTACATACAAAAATGTTAAACTAGTTGTCAAAATGTGTCAAGCAAATTTTATAAAACAATTTAAATCTTTTTTTCTTGAACATCTTCTAAACGTCCTCTAAATTGAACAATTTTGTGAATGATTTACAGACCTATGTATGCTGTAGCTTCAGTTCCAATATGTACTGCAATATTGTTTACAGTTGTGCACAGCTCTACCCAAAGGAAGTTTATGTTTGTTGTAAACAAGGGTGTATTTATTCTTTTGCACAATGCTGTGAATAAATTAGAATTGCAAAGAGCATATGCAGTAAAAATGTGAAACATACATATTCAGTGTCCCTTACTCTGATACCTCACTAAATACAGTGATGTCTAACCTTACTGTAGTTTTCAAATGGCTGTGCAACTAGTATATAGTGCTGTTTTGAGAATTTTCAGGAAGTGTCACCAAAATCTGACTTTTTTGCATTGAAAAAAAATGTACAGAGTAAACTGTCAGAACAAAACTATCTTGTTCATAAACAATGGTGTCAGGACTTTTCATCTTGATGACACTGACAGTTTCATTGACATAAATACTTTCATTTGAGGAATGAGGTATCTATTTTGAGCAAAGGACACGCTTTTGCAGGTTGTCAACTAGGTTTTGCAGTTTGTACTAATTGTTTTGAGAAATGCATTAACTGTTGTGCAAATGTAAATAGTGTTGTGAGAAATGTTCTGAAGCAACTGAGAAAAACTGTAATAACAAAAGATATACTATGTGACATTTGTTGTTTTCATGTCACTTCTCCAGCATGTTTGGTTGTGAGAGACGTAGTTTGCGGACTGAGACAAAGTCGGTGATTCTTCCTGTTGTTAAGTCATGCAGTGTGAAACCCTCAATCGCCAATCCATCTTGCAGTGTAAACAAAGCAGCGATGAAACACTACCCCAGATAGTCATGCAGTGTGAAAACATCTATGACACTACTATTGTGAAAATCGTGCACTCTGAACTCGGCATTAAACATTATACTTTACATTTGATATGCAGGTTTTAGCTTTTGCAATTGCAAATCATTTGTGCTGTGCTCATGTATACCCCAAATCGCACTTGATCTTTTATTATCCCTGGCAACAGATAATAAAACTTGGTCACAATTGGACCCCTGTCCTTATTTGACTGCTTAATTATGATAATTTTCTTGTAAAAATGCTTTGAACTACAAGAGGTGCTACAGGCAAATATAAGGTCTAAAAAAAGTCATTTTAAACATGTAATCCTAAAAACTGAAAAACTTAAAAATAGTATATTATTATAACAATAATATAGTGGAGTAATATGGCGGAGTGGCTTGCCTTGTGGTTAGAACTGTGTTATCACATACTAATTAAATCAACTCAGCAAGCAGGAAGAAATAAGCATCTTCTAAAATGACTAATAGATAGAAAGATTATAAATAAAAAAAAAACTCTTGAGTTGCTAACATAACTCTAGGTTAGCCTGACATTAACATTGTGAATTAATGATACATATGTCCATAATAAAATAAAATAAAAATAAAATTGAGAGAGAGAGAGACATTGGAACCCATAATAAATTGGGTTGACACAATAATGTTTATATTGATTACAAAAACAGACAATACCTTAGTGTATTTGTGTAACGTGAATGGACGCTGACAACAGGGGTGAGGATCCAAATGCAGGTTTATTATGCAGAGAATGGTCAAGAAGGCAACAGTCATACAGGAACAAACAGACGTCTATGGGCAATCCAGAGACGTGGTCAGTAAACAGACAGATGATCAAAAGGCAGGGAGCATACAGGAATAAACAAACAAAAAGATCAGTACATGGCAAGACTGGGCAAGGGAAACGTGTCATAATGTTCACTATACAGTGACTCAGCAACTTATGTGTGTTTGTGTGTTGACTTTATAGTCCATGCAATCAGTTTATGAGTAGCTTCAGCTGTCTCTGTCTGCAATCATGGGGATCTAGGCCAGGTGTGTGCATGACTGGATCTTGTAGTCTATTTAATGGCGGATTTGTAGTTCTATGTAATGTGAATGTTCTCCAGCGATCTATGATGGACAATTTGCTTAGAAATAAGCTTGCCAAGTTATAGATTCCACTAGAATCTGCAGTGTTAATTCATCTATCATAGCAGTAACATATATGTATTTATTCATTTTGGTTTGCTTGTGGTTTCGTGCAAGCTTTACATTTTGCAACACATTTTTAATTATTGAATTAACGATGTATAGGCAAACATACATTCACATATTCAGTAACTCGGTTATAAAGTGGATGTAGTCTCTATGAATATGACTAAAGAAGCTGATACAGTCTGTCCTTGCTGTTGTTGACAGGAGCAGTACAGGTTCTGCTATGAGCTGGCTCTGGAGTACCTGGACTGCCTGGAGGTCAGATAACACAAGAGCTCAACACCTGATCAACACTGGCTTCGACTTCTACTTGCCTCTTCTTTCCTTTTTTTCTTTTCCTTTTGCTTGGGTCAATACAGCCCATATGAATGAGCCTTTATGTCCTCCAGTGAGAATGCACATCTACTTTAAGAGTGGGAATGCAAAACTTGGCACATTTCTTAAACCTTCAACCTCTATTGTCCTCTGTGCTATTTTTGTTTTGACATTTTCTGTGCCAGATATTCCTGCCAAACCCTTGAGGACACTGATGAGATTTGAGATTATGACATATATCTTTGATAACATGACTAGCTCTGAGCTCTGCCTCTCTCTGCCTTATACACCAAGCAGAAGGAAAACACACAGAATTTTAACAAAACCATGGGGCTGCAACAGTGGCAACATGAGTGATATTGTGTTTGTACATTAAGTGTATTGTTTAACTCTCTATGGAGCGATCTACTGTGGTGATTTTACCAGAAAGCTTACCTTGAATATGAAGAGACAGTGGCTGATGGAAGTTTACGTTTTACTGAAACTACTGACAAGGTGATGTGTGTAATTTTTTGATGTTAATAATTTGCCAGGATTGCTTGTGTTGAGAAAATGGATTGATTTTTCTTAAAAGTGTAACACGTTGTCACTAATTAAACATTATTTGGATTGTTGATCAAACTATGGCATGCGTTTGGGGCAGGAATATTTGTTTGTCTGACAAATGTCAGATCGAAAATTGTTTTTTCTTTCTTTTGCATAAATGTAATACTTGTGGCTTATAAAACTTACACACTTCACCTTTAAGTCAAAGTGACACTTACAAATTGACAGGCAATTCAGAACTATAGGTATGGAGATGGTTTCTGAGGTTAATTCTTGGTTTTTTTTGTGTGTATATAAGGTATATTTTGCAAAAAAAAAAAAAAAAAGGAGAGAAATGTTTCTAGATGTTGTCTTTAATGTGCCAACTCATCTTTGTATGTATGTATGTATGTATGTATGTATGTATGTATGTATGTATGTAAGTGTGTGTGTGTGTGTGTGTGTGTGTGTGTGTGTGTGTGTGTGTGTGTGTGCGCGCGCGTGGTGTGTGTGTGTGTGTGTGTGTGTGTGTGTGTGTGTGTGTGTGTGTGTGCGCGTGCGTGTGTGTATGCTTGTGCAAAGATCACTCATGGATCTGCATGCCTGTTTCATGTTTCAATGCAATCCATTGTGACCCGTCTGCTTTGGGTGCCGCTGCCCACTGTCATTGAGGACAGTAAAAGAAAAAGATTTACGCAATTATACAAACAAAAACGCTACTATTGGAATACAGTAAGGCACCTCACCAAAACTTTGCTTTTTATCTTTGTATTTATTGGTTGTGTTTTATTTTCTAAAAAAAGTGAACGAATAAAACATTCCGATGTTACTTTTATATTGTTGTCATTATTGTTGTTCATTATATGTTCTTTCACAGAACAAATTCCTCCTGATGATGTCAGATAGCTTTGATAGGAAGGTACAGTATCACATTAATTGCAATCAACCAAATTTAATTCAGAAAACTGTCAGTGTGATAATATTTTCTCAACTATCAATACTTTGTTGAGCTACTCTTAGCCTCAGTGATAGCCTGTAGTCTCCTGGGTTGTTGTTCTAGTCACGGTATGTATGGCAGGATGTATGAAAGCACACAGAGACAGAGATAATGTATTATATAATACAAAGGAATAGAACACATTACAACCATACGAAACAATCTACAAATGAAATGAACATGAAACAAACAAGACCAGCCAATGAAAGAAGCAAACTGAGAAGGGGTTTTTTTTTTTTTTTTTCTGTTTTTAAACTGTTCCAAATAAATACTTTAAAAACAGTACTGGTGCCTGAACCAATACTTTTAGAAAATACACAAAAAAGAGACACTTTCTTACACAGAATATACATTTTACTGTTTGCATTTCTATGCTCAAGTACATTTTTAAATAATAAATAAATAGCAATAGCCATGTCTCTAAATCAAATAGTTTTTAAAACAAATAAATAAAAACCCTTACCTCCAAGGCTATACAATCGTTTATGATTTGGGTCAAAACAGCTCATAATGTTTCTATCTCTGTAAAATGCTCAAATAGGTTAGCTTGCATTTTCAAGTAAGCAGAACTTTAAACACAAGTTTAGTTGAAATACATGAACACATTAACTTACAATTTTTATTAAAGGATGTTACCCTCAATTTAATATTTACAAACAATATGGTGTCATGGAAAAAATGCCACAAACAATACAAAAGTGTAGTTATTTTGAACAATACAGAAGTGTTATATATATATATATATATATATATATATATATATATATATATATATATATATATATATATATATATATATATATATACATACACACAAAGGGATAGTTAAAGCAACAATAAATACAACTAAGGGTTATATGTATAAAGATTGCCACCCATTTCTATCTTAAAATTAGTAAAAAAAAAAAGAACATGGAAGTTGTCTGTTGACAACTGAAGTTTGAATTTTACAAATAAATGTAAGTATAAATGTATTATTATAAGTATAAGTATATTATTTTTCTTGGCAAGTGTAATATTTACGAACAAAGTTATAAATAAAACAAATAGTTAGAAATAAAATAACTATAAAATAAATGAAAATTAAATATAATATACATACAACATACATACATAGGCTGAATATATGCTAAAAACAAACAAATATATAAATAAATAAGGGCTGCACAGTGGCACAGTGGGTAGCACGTTAACCTCACAGCAAGAAGATCACTGGTTTGAACCTCGGCTGGGTCAGTTGGCATTTCTGTGTGGAGTTTGCATGTTCTCCCTGTGTTTGCGTGGGTTTTCTCTGGGTGCTTCGGTTTCCCCCACAAGCCCCAAAACAAGGTATAGGTGAATTGGGTAGGCTAAATTGTCCGTAGTGTGTATAAATGTTTCCCAGTGATGGGTTGCAGCTGGAAGGGCATCTGCTGCGTAAAACATATTCTGGATAAGTTGGCGGTTCATTCCGCTGTGGCGTCCCCATATTAATAAAAGGACTAAGCCAAAAAGAAAATATTTAAACAAATAAATAAATCCTCCACAAATTTCATCATTACAGGCTTGTTTTGTGGACATCAACTAATGCACAAAAAGTGCAACAAAGACACCTCTATGACAGTCTTGATAAGATGATGCAGAAGTGCATTCTAAAGAGAAGCTTTTTTTTAACCCCTACACCCTTCATCCTTTTGAACCTGTCACCCTAGGGTAAACCCTTTGAAGGGATTAGGGCATAGTGATTGAGCCCTTCCAAATGGAACCCAGTGTGTCTGACTTTTGGTGTTTAACTGTTGGTTGGAAAACTTGCATATTCCACCACCTGCTGGATCGTAGTATGGGGCACAACTTAAACTGTTTCAAAATATTGTACAAAATCTCTACTTACAGACTAATTCAACAGTGAAAATTTACCAGGTTACATTGGATAATCTATAACAACAAACAAATGATCTCCCAATCAAGCAGCATCTTTTTTGAAATTGGCAATCAAAATGTTTCTTCATTTTTTTGCTGCAATCACATGTTGTATCTTCAGTGAAGAATAACGTGCCTGTCCCAGAATAAGCCATGCAAGCCTAAGTCGTGACATTACCATTGTGTTTCACGGAAGAGCTTGTATGGTTTGGGATCATGAGCAAATTCATTCTTTCTCCAAACATTAGCCTTTCTATTAATTTGGTAATGGGCAATTTTTGTCTCATCAGTCTATAAAACTTTGAGGCTCATCTCTGTAATGAGTGGCCAACTTCTCTTTGTCCAACAACCTTCCAGTATCAGCCATGACACTCACCTGTCAATGTTTGCACTTCTCAGGGAAATAGCAACTAATTTCAGGAAGAATGACATACAGATTTCAGACAGAAGCAGACATAATGGTTTGCAATATGCATGTATTGAGGATGTGAGAGTAACCCTAAATGGAAAAAAAAGATAGAAGTTTCAGCCTACAAGTCTAGTGACGAGAAGTTTGGATCATTTAAATCTAATAAAAATGTTACATATTGATTTCCAAACATGATTCACAAAAAACTCGCAAATGGTGGCACCTAGACAACAAGAAAAACTAGACAAAACTATAATGTATATATGAAATTATAAGAGAAAGTAAAGATTAATTGATTGTTTAACTTGGTCTCTAGGCTATAGATTGGGTTAGCTTATCTCACCTGTTATCTTTCAATTCCTCCTGTAATTATTTTGCCACATCACATGTCACATCTCCATAAACATTCTAAAGGAGAGAACGGAGACGTGTGCCTCATGCCGCAGTCACACTAGAATTTGAGCATGCAAAATTCTGTCGTTCAGTGCTGTGAAAAGGGCCGGGATTAAACAAGATGATTAGACATAAAAAAGAGCGATTGGTCCATATTTTAAAATTCCTGTAAAGAGAGGTCATGTTTTGATCTTCAATTGGTCTCGTGCAGCCACATGAAGTTCACCACGCTTGAACTTTGCAACGCAGCTAACTGCATTTCCAGTCGCTTTTGCTAGCATTTTTGGTCCATTCACTTGCATATAAATGAAAGTCTAGAGGGCAAAAGGTCCACTTTAGACACTTTTGCTAGACGACCCAGATGCTGTAGCAAAGAAGACACGTCACTGCTCCCTCTTTCAGGTAACGTGGGTTACGGACGTAACCTGGATGTTCCCTATCAGGTTGGGAACTTCAACATACACACTTTTGGGAGTGTATGGAAAGTGCCACAGCAGCTGTTGTGCCCTTGGTGCGAAGTTTGCCAACCTTAGCGTGAGCACACCACATCATCAAAAGTGCAACTTTCCAACGTCCCCAGGCTCTTTAATTACCAGAATATGGAAATAACTTATGCTTTTACCTAGCTAGCTGTAGTCTAGGGATTTTTAAAATCATGACAGTATGTTGGGGAAGGGTCCGTGTATATTTTGGTCATTGGATTTTAATTTTGGAAACAGATATTGAAAAACGTAAAACGAGGCATTTTTTATTTTCACAGCCTGAGGAGTGAATATTACAGTTTTTTTTACCGATGCTAGGACACATTTCTCAATACTTAGGTCACTTTTGCAAAACTCTTCACACAATTTTCCTAACCGAATTTCAGCTTGGCAAAACAGTTCATTTCACATTCAACATGCACTGCAACTACCAAAACACTTTATTCAGGTCTCAAATAAACTCATTCTTCCAGAACACTAGCAAAGGTTGACAGCCGACAAGCACACTTTGTCACCCACAAAGCAATGACCGAAAAACACTAACAACATATAGCATTACACAGTGTTTTCTTGTGCAAAACAAGGACACATCTCTGTTTATAATTAGAATATATATTGTTTATAACTGCAATATATGTTACTGGAATGAATGAGACATGATGCAGAATTTGTCAATATTTTATGTCATTTATTTATTTATTTATTTATTTATTTATTTATTTATTTATTTATTTAAATAAATAAATTCCAAAATACAAGAATTTGTATACACACCATCCACTGATATATGTACAATAGTAACGCAAATCTGGCTGGTTAAACTGCATTTTTAGATTTAAAATTTGTTTCAATAAAATATTGCTGTTGAATTTTGTTGTCATATTCAGTTTTTCATTATGTTATTGTTATTGTTACAGTTTTGAAAACAGTATGTAAGCACATGCCAAAGATTTTTGGCAGTTGTTGTGTCTGAGTGAGAAAGGAATTCATGAAATTTGAGAGATGTAGTCATTGAATGCATTTTGTGCCAAAACAGTGATAACTGATCCTTTTTGCTCACTGTGAGAAGAAATTTGTAAAAGTCACCTAAGTATTAAGAATTGTGCCCTAGCGTCTTTAAAAAAACTGTAATGATCCCAGAGCAGCATACTTTATCAGTGTGAGTTTTGGCTAGTGATTGCATCCTGATGATGTGGCTCCTCGCCAGGTCTAAATGATGTAAAACCTGATCCAAAGTACATGCAAATGATGAGGGTGTGCCCTGTGTGTCACAAAGCAGTCTGTTCTGTGTTCTGACTGGCTTTTTATCCACCGGGATTTTACACTGGTGGATTTTACATGAGAATGAGTAAATAATGTCTGAGGCTCACAGTATGGCCATTCTCATATACTGATCTCTTATTATTTGACTATGCCTAGGTATACTCCGATTTTCTTCATAGGGTGCCTTTAAGACTGGATAGGCAAAGTTGTAGACTGCAGGTTGCAGTGCAACATGTGTGACCATGGCATCACGAGCAGTGGTGTAGTCCTAAAAAAAAGGTGGTGTATTATTACACCCGACCCAAATTTTAAATGAAAGTAGGCAAAGAAATGACAAAAGTCAATGTTTCTTTGATTCATTAGATATTAGATTAGATTCATTAGTGCATACATGGAAAGACAGCTTTTTAACTTTCTTTACTGGCTTATTATTTTACATTTAATAAGTTCCTTTAAACATCAATCAGCCATTATTTTTGATTATCACAATCGTGCATGCTTGTTTTAAAGCAAACTATTAGGAGTCTATCTTCTGTTGTCACTATTATATACTTGTAGTTACCCTTTTAAATCACATATTGTTATGCGATTTATGAGTAGTCTTTGCCTCATTGTTTTTAGTGTTATATATAGTGTCGTTCCATGTAGCGGTAGGCATGATTAAGACAAATGTGAAATATCGTTTTACAGGGGCGATTTTAGGATTTTCATTTCGGGCAGATCAGGAACAGTTCCATTTGGGATAAACAAAGAAAAATGTGTTTTTAAGTAAGAATTCAAAATAATACACTAAAATTAGGAAAGTTTAATCAGAAAAATATGTGAGTATACCGAGGGTATATGCAATTATTGATCCTCAGAAGTGGTAATACCCAAACAGCTTGTGGAAAAAAGTAGGACTACACCACTGATCACGAGGTTTATAGTCCAACAACAAGCATATTTTGTTAGTTGAATAAATTATGATGAACAATGTATTGGATGCTTTCGTACTAAGCATTGTAAAATGTTTCATATGCAATTTTTTTTGTGTCAAAAAGTTGCAAAATATGCCTTAATAAGAATAAAAGTTGCAAAATATGCCTTAATAAGAACACAGGCACGGCTTAATCTAGTGGTTCTAAATTCCAGTCCTAGGGTCCTCCCACCCTGCGCATTTTGTTTGTCCCTCTTTTTTTGACACACAAGGATCAGTATCTCTGTGTTAATGAGCTGGAGGACCAGAATTAAGAACCACTGGCATAATCTAATGTTATATTGCTCTGTATATAAACCATAGCTTACCTTGTTATTGCTGGGTTTGACAGGAATTTTGCTGTCTAAAAATAGCATTTATTAGTATATTCATTAAAATATGTTGTAACTTGCATTACTGAGATTGTAATGAGTAATATTACAACAAAAATACATATAAGTAATGCGTTATATTATTGTGTTATTAAAAAAAATTGTGATATAATGTGGCAATGTAATCACATTACTTTTGTAATGCATTACCCCCAACACTGATGGCCATACACAATAAATACACTCTTTCTTAATCTGTCTCAGATAACAATTTGGCCATAGTGTGTAAATCTGGTGAATAGGAGAGTGTGTTTCCAAGCATTGGAGGTCGTGTTATGGTAAGTTCACACTGCGTGCTTTTCAAAGTCGTTGTGGTGCAGCTGTTTCACATTCATGATCTGTGGTAGGATTTAGTTACTGATGTGTTCACATTGCACAGTGGATTAGCAACAGGTGCTTACACACTGCATGACTTTAGGAAGAATCACAGACAACTCTGTCTGGTTCACAATCTCTATTTCACAACCAAACACATGTGAAACTGATAAAACTGATGAAATTCAACACAATCTCACGGCAAGTCGTAACTTTTTGATTTAGTGGCTAATTCGTATGAATTCGTACAATTTAGCACGATTTGCTCATCCCCCAATGACGGTTGGGTCTAGGGGTGGGGTTAGTTGCCACGCCTCCTTTTTAAAATCGTACAATTTCATATGACTGAACTCATGCAAGCAGGGCCGACCCTATACATTTGGGGGCCCTAAGCAGAATCATTTTGGGGCCCTACTTTGCTCTAAATAGTGCAGTATTGCCATTGCAATCTGGCCCACAATGCTTTTATTGCTTATTAAATACAATCAATAAAACAAAAAAGTAAAGCCTGATTTCTTATACTTAATAAATGTCTGAATGATTTGGACATTTTAAAACAGCACTGTTTCTGCCAACTAGCAGCTTAAAAAATGAAAATAAACTATCTTTGATAAAGGTACCAGTGATTCCTACTTTGCGTCCTTCTGGAATGTTTGAAACATATTCTATTAATTTAGCAAACAGATTGAAGATTTTATAAAGGTTTCTAAGATTTATATATATATATATATATATATATATATATATATATATATATATATATATATATATATATATATATATATATATAAATTCCAAAAGCAAAAACTTACTTAGTTAACATTACTAACATTACTTAGTAATGAAATATACATTCTAAACTCAACAACAAAACAATTGACTTTAATGCAAAGATCGATCCATAAATAAAATCAATAAGCAAATATTATAAATATGAAATTATATATTATAATGTATAAATATAATAAAAATATAAATATAACAAATATATATTTCATATAAGTAGATGGCAGTTATTAATCTGTAATTGTCTTTTTTCGATAAATGTGCTATTACGTTATGTCTTTAACATCATCATTAGCACATAAAAGGTATGCTAAAAATGATTTTGTGCTTGTCTCTTCTCATTATCATTTTTCCCCTCCATTTTTAAGCCTGAAGAATAATGTTAGATTAGTTTCATTTTTGCGGTCCATTTTCTAAAATCGGGTATATAAATGGGGTAGGCAATGAAACAAATGCCATGGGGGCTGTGTCTGTGCACGGATTCGCGTTCTTGTGTTGACTGGTTGGTCTTGCAGGTAGCCTGCAGATCAAATGCAGATCAAATTCGAACCACGAGAACACAGAATGCATATGAGAAATGAGATGCTGCAAGCTTCCTGATGATCACATGACCTTCACACAAAAATAATTTCAACTATAAAGTTTAAGTACTAAAGCACTGTCAATAAAGATAATTGTAAAATCCAAATAAAAACGATTTTAGCAAGGAAACGGCTCGCACCACTAGGGGGTTGTGGGGGCCCCCTAGTGGCGGCGGGGCCCTAAGCAGCCGCTTAGTTCGCTCATAGGGAGGGCCGGCTATGCATGCAAGACTGGAAATAGTACCCCACTGCAGTAGGCTTCAGCTCAGATGGAAATTTTAAAAAGCGTGCTCTTACAAAGTTTTTTTTTTTTTTTCAAACCTCCATTTCATGGGTCCAAAAAGACAGAGAAGCAGTTTGGGGAAAAAATTCAGTTAGGAGTTTGGAGTTTTCTCAGAATCGAAGCAGTTTCATGATATTGTGGTCAACATAATTCTTCTCAGAACTCCTCGCTCCCCTGTATCTTGCTCTCTCATTGACTAAAGGTCCTCACTGATGTGTTTTTCCATGGACAGGCCTGAACACCTGCCGGGGATCTCAGACCTGCAGCTTCTCCATGACTGACATCCAGTGTTCTCAAGCCTTCTGCACCTAGACTGCAGCTCTGAACAAGACGTTTAGCCAGAGAACTGGTTATGCCCAGCTGAGCCTGTTTTTTTTTTTTTTGTTCGCCAATGGTTTGCTTGCTTTGGGACTTTGTGGAGCTGTGCATCATTGGATTTGCTCTTCAGTGTTTCAGCTTTCAGCTGTGACATTTACATTACACTAAACTGAACTTCAACTGTGAAACTGAACTGAAGCAGTTTCCGTTTAAAAGAACTTGATCTGTGTTAAACTGCTTTGACACAACCTACATTGTAAAAAGTGCTATAGAAATAAAGACAAATTGATTATTTTTGGATCAGAAACCTTTTCACACAGATTAATTTAGAATCATCAACAGGTCTAGATATTTAGCATGCTAAAAAACACAGACTGTCACCGTATCTTTTATATATCAAAAGTGTTGAGATAAGTCTCTTCAGTATGGTTCATCTTACCCATTTTGATCTTTACTCACACTCATCTTAGTAATAAAGCTCTGATATCACAGAACAAGCAACAACCTGACCGGTCACTACACATCGTAAAATCCAATTAGTCTCTCACTGCTCAGCATTTCAATATAAAAGTGAAATCAATTTGTGTGGTGACTATCACAAGCTGCAGTGTCTATACTTGTGTTTGTTTGTGATTATTAGATGGCCCGTGATCACTTTCTACTGACATGCCACAACATGAGGCGCTTACCACAAATCTTTCCAACCTGTGATTTCATTTGTGCTTATCATTTAATTAGACATGCTTTAATGGACTTTTTATCAAAGAGCTAAACAGGCCAGAGGCTTTCAATGGTGGGGATGGATGACTCTTGCTGTGCATTGATCTCCTTCTTATTTCCCACAATGCTGTTTATTTAGAATTGTCTGATAAGGTCAGATGAATGACTGCTTTCTCTGCCTCATCTCACCAGAAAACATTTGTCTTTGTTGAAACCCCGCCACCTTCATGCAGTTGATAATATGCAAGTGCAGACTAGATGATCTGTGTCATGATTTGTAATTAGCAATGAGTAATTAGAATTTAGCTTGCGGCCCGAATATCTCTTATGGGCAAATGTCATGAAATTTGAATGAAGATGTCCAAGTTATTTCAAAACTGTAGGGTGGGGAATAATTGAGGGTAGGAAAAAATGTATTTGTATATTTGTATTTTTTTTAAGTCTGCTCACAAAATGTGTAAATATATAATATAAGTTGGCACAACAAAAGAATACATTAGGTAAAAAAAATATATTAAAAAAAAAAAAAAAATATATATATATATATATATATATATATATATATATATATATATATATATATGTGCAGAGTTATTTGGGGCAACACATTACTTCCGCAAGAGAATGCAAATGTGTTTAGTAGGCAAATTATTGTACTATTATAATTATTATTATTTTAAAAGGGGAATTTTGTATGTTTTTGTTAAGTTTTAATTCTACGTTTTTCAAGGGAACACAGATTAGGCCACAAAAGTTTTCAGAGCAAAAGCAAAATTATTTAAATATAGTTTTTTTTTTACATCTAATATTGAAGCTATGAAAGCATAATATATCATTAAACATTACATGATTAATTTCTTTGGGAAGTGTTACTATGTAAACAAATATGCATATATAGTTCATTTTAAGGGTAAATTGTACAAGAGCTTCAGGAACCTACCCAATTAATGATGGTTTCTAGTGCACAGTGCTCTATTGTGTATCTTGGAAGCATGCAGTCTGAAGCACACGGCATCTGTTTGAAAGCGATTACAGAACCTGGAGGCTCTCTATTGCATCTCACACAATAGCCTCATCTACAAGGCTAGGCTTCCATCCCTTCCCGCAGCTACTAATATGAACACTGATGCATTGTCTTCCATGGTCGTGGCAAAATCTTTTCATAGTGTTCCAAAAGGTTTGCACTCTTTGACTTTGTTCTGTATAAATCTTTAACAAGAACTCCAGCTTCATTTTTACTTTGTAAACTGTAAATTCAGTAAAAATGTCAATAGCTGAGTATAAACATATTACATTAACTTTTAAAATAATAAGAATAATTGCTGGATCAACTGGATAAATCCAATATAATCTGAAATCCATTGTCTCTTTCACATGTTGTTGCTCATGATATTATATTTTGTAAACAAGGATATGCTTGGCATTTTTTATAAAAACATGAAGCATGTTTTTATAAATTAACATTTTAATGAAAAAATGAATTTTGAATGAATAAAATGAAAGCATGAAACTGCAATTCTTTAAATTTTATATTCTGAGACATGTTACATTTTACACTTTTATTTGTAATGATTAGTAATGAGAAAAGCAGCTCAGAAGAAGACAAGATAAAGTTAATGAGATGTACAGAGATTGTGAAACACTGATGAAAAAATATAGCAGGCTTTTTAATGAGTTTAATTAGCACATTAATAAAAGACCTGTGTCTTCAGGCATTTAAAAGTCTGTACAGATGGAGTTTGGAAGAAAATTACAACATAAATGTATATTAGAAATCTAATTTTCTATTTAAAAAAATCTATGTTAGTAAAACAGCACTAAATAAATATAAATATTGCAGGGTGCAGGTGATGTCACATTTGCCACAGGAAAAATAAAAATTATATATATATATATATATATATATATATATATATATATATATATATATATATATATATATATATATATATATATATAGCATTATATACTCAACCAGTTATTATGTAAATGTCTTGAGGGCATTAAAGTATAGGAAGGGGTGAAATAATTCATTGTTTCCCCTTCATAAGGGAACTCCAGTGTCTGGTAAATAGACTTTTGGGAGTATGTCAGATGACCTATCACTCTGAACAGTAAGAAAATGGGCCAATGAAATGCCAATTGAATTGACAGAGCTTGG
Organism: Danio aesculapii; assembly: GCF_903798145.1. Lineage (NCBI taxonomy): Eukaryota > Metazoa > Chordata > Actinopteri > Cypriniformes > Danionidae > Danio > Danio aesculapii. Next base: position 16,064,521 of record NC_079453.1, read on the forward strand.
CAGTCAGTCTGGGATTTCCTGTCCCCTGGGGATTTTGCTGGTGTGCACAAAAGAGCAGTTTCCATTTAAAAAGGCAGATTCCCTAAAAGAGCAACCACGAGGTTCCGGCAAGATGGCGCTCTGAGCAGCAGCACATTTTACTGCTCTCCATTCGGTCACATAATTATAATTTTCAAATTAGGTTAAGTCTTGTTTGTTTACTTTAAAATAAACGTAACATAAGTGTTCAAAGTTTGATGGACAATCTGGATCATAGTTACACTGTAACGAGTGAAAAAACTGGCAATATGAACAAGCGCGGTGCACCACCAGCCACACCAGACAAAATGCAAGGCCTGAAAAAAAATCGATCAGCAGAGGAGAACGATCATCCAGAGGACATCCCTACTAATAAAAAAAATACTGGAAGTTGTTAACAAGCTGGCGGACAGATTTGATATTCAAGAAAAAAGGATGGAGGACCTCTCCTGGAAAATGGAGGAAAACTCAAGCTTGATCGCGGTGATGAGAGAAGAGGTAACTGAGTACAAAAATAAACCCACCCAGCACGAGACGTCATTTCGACGTCGTTTTTTGGGCTAAATCAAGTCGGCCCGTCATAGACTTAATTTAGCCGAAATATCGACGTCGAAAATTGGTCTGTATTTGGTCCGTCGGATTTAGTCCAAACATAGACCAAATATCGACGTGGTCTTTGTTTTGCCCGTCGGATTTGGTCCAAAAATAGACCAAATATCGACGTGATTGTGTTGCCCGTCGGATTTGGTCTAAACATAAACCAAATATCGACGTGGTCTTTGTTTTGCCCGTCGGATTTGGTCCAAACATAGACCAAATATCGACGTGGTTGTTTTGCCCGGCGGATTTGGTCCAACATAGACCAAATATCGACGTGGTCTTTGTTTTGCCCGTCGGATTTGGTCCAAACATAGACCAAATATCGACGTGGTTGTTTTGCCCGTCGGATTTGGTCCATATTTAGCCCAGTACTTGAACAAATGGTCATGAAGAATTACAAGTTCCTCACAAAATGTTTTACATCTATTGCTTTCTTTCCAGTCCAATATAGAATGCTAAATATATAGTTAGCGTTTAGTGCCATTACATTTAAATTATGCCAAACAAATTACTATGTTACTGTTGTTAACTCCTTCAGTATTTTCCCTGCTGCTTCATGCACTGATGTAAATATTTTTCAGGTAGCCTAAGTCGATTTGTTAATAAAGCAAAAAATTCCTACAAATATTGTAACAAATAATGTAAATTAAGATTTCAAGTCCATCAACGTAAAAACAGATTAAATAAAATAGGGTAGAAAAAAAAAACGAAATGGTAATACACTTTATAATGCCTTTTTGTTTTATGTTTCAATCTTGTTAGTAAGAAATCATAAATTAATATTTATTATTTATAAGAAATGAAAAAATCATACTTTAATAATAATAATAATATGATGATGATAATAATAATAATAATAATAATAATTATTATTATTATTATTACTATTATTAAGTAGGTTTTTTTAAAGTCTACTTTTTTAATTTAACACATGTAAACCACAGCAGAAATGTCATATACAGTACAGGTGATAAATAACCCACTATAAATTAAAAGAATTAACATATGCTTTTTGTTTTCGCAAGCTTTGGAGATGTAACATAAAGTCCCTTTTTTAATAATAGCTCACCTATAGCTTTGCCATGAGGCGGTGTTCAAAATGACATCAATATTTTTAAAGTGCACTGCCAAGGGAACACAATTGTAAACATGAAGATCGCTAAAACTGAATTGTAAAAATAGTTTGAAAGCAAATTACACCTAGAGATGATCTTTAATGCTTTTTTTATTTTCAATAATTCCAACTTTGAATGTTAGAATGTTCTAAATGAATAGAACATATGGGGGATAAGTGGCAATAGCACAGAGCCAGGAACTCTTCTGCGCGAGTCAGCGGACTTGCGCGTGCTCATCATTTGAAATAAATAACGGACACAAAGCAACGGGCGGAACGGTAATCTGAAGGTAAGTACGTTATATTCGACGTTTCACATGTTTCATTAGTCGTTTTACTTATAATTTATGTTAAATGGAACTTTAGATGTGTAACGTTTTACATTTTTATTATTTTTAATGAACACTTAATCACTTTATACGTTTTTATGTCGCCCTGTATAGTGACGAGGTCATTGACAGCAGCTAATCTATGAAGGTAAATAATAGCTGTTTTGGTTATTTATTTGGCGATTTCAACAAAATTACTTCATTTTATGTCTTCATTGCTTTTTAACCTGTGTAAAAATATAAGAATGTCTGTAAAATCTGAATTAGCATAAAAAGATGCTCCTGCCCCGGCTATCGTTAAAGGCTAACGTTATGAGAAACGCTTCGCAAATAGCATTAACGGTACTTCGAGCTAACATTTTTTAACTTGTAATAATGCTAACAAAGTGAATCGCTGTCGGTTAACGGTTTTGTTGCTCTGTTTCTACATTTAGTGATGAACTCCTCGCCAGAGACGCTCCACAGCCTTGAATGGGGAAGCTTTGCCATTTCGTAAGTTGTCCACCCGACATGTCGCTAGTCAAGCTAATTATTTGTGGTTTCGTTCTGTTCCTGATTTCCTTTGTTCACAAACCATGCTTGTCTGTTTTTTTTTTTTCTGATTGTTGTGCTAGGTTCTGGTGTACGTTTTTTTTATTTTCCTGTTTATTAAAATTCATTTTGTCTACATCCTTCCCTTTCGATTCACGTTACTGCAGTTTACTCATAAAAGATAAAAAATGTTTGTAAACGCATTCATTAAAAAAATTATATCATTAAGCTTTTTATAACTTCACAAGGAAATGAACTCCAAACAAGATAATTGTATTTCTCACAAAATACCATGTAACTTAATATTCTGAGTGAGGAGTCAAAATTGTGGCAATTTTATGGTACAAATACTGTGGATTAAACATATAATTTACATTGGAATTGTACTTTGTAATAGTAGATACCAGGTGAGATGTCATGCTGAGTTATTTTTCTTATAACTTTTTAATGGCAGTTTCGCTGGAATCTTCAATTGAAAACATCAAGATCATTAACCTGTGTCAGCCTGGACAGACTTCTGTTTCAGTTCTGACTGCACCACACTAATCTCTCTGCTTATGTGGATCACTGACTACTATGTTCTCTGAAGGTATTCATTCATTCATTCATTCATTCATTCATTTTCTATTCGGCTTAGTCCCTTTATTAATCTGGGGTCACCACAGCGGAATGAACCTTTTTATGCAGCGGATGCCCTTCCAGCCTCAACCCATCTCTGGGAAACATCCACACACACTCATTCACTACAGACAATTTTAGCCTACCCAATTCACCTGTACCGCATGTCTTTGGACAGTGGGGGAACCCGGAGCACCTGGAGGAAACCCATGTAAACACAGGGAGAACATGCACAGAGACGCCAACTGACCCAGCCAAGGCTCGAACCAGCGACATTCTTGCTGTGAGGTGACAGCACTACCTACTGCGCCACTGCGTCGCAGACTCTGAAGGTATTACTGTAGTAAAACAACAGCACCCATGACTGAAGTTTTTGTTAGTGACCAGTATATTTGAAGTCTGAGAAAGTTTGTTTTTAGGAGTTGGAAATCTTTTTTCTTCTCTCTCTCAAACACACCAAACTTGTGCTTACAGTACAGTGTATTTACAATCTTTTAGCCATTTTTTATGGCTGTATTAAATACATTTTTATAAAAAAAATCTAAAATAATTGTCACAAAACAATGCACATTTGAATTTTAATGAGAATGAAAATTACTCAACAGGGCTCATCACTTAAGATTTTTTCTAATGGCATGGTGTGGCCAGCGGAAAAGATTTTTACTTGTCCTGCCAACTTTTTCTCTGGCCCACCAAAAAAATATAAAAGATAATTTTAAGCCACTTATTAAGATACGTTTTTAGCCACACGTTTAAAATTATGTGTCAAAAGAAGACAAATGTATAGTAGTCGTCCATATATTTACTCTTTTTATTGAGTAATATAACTTTATTTAACAATTCATATTTTAATAAAGGTTGAAGGTTCCAGATTACCAGTTAACTATTCATAAATTGAGAGTCTTATTAAATTATACTTAAACCGTAATAGTAAAAACAGTGTTATTGAACAGTACTTATTTTAATTTTTACCTTCACAAATTGTCAGTAGCCAGCACATGCTCTATTAGTGAGATTGTTAGTTGTAGAAATCAAAACCATCATGTTTTTAGCATTCTGCTATGAGCTTGGTGGAATTATCTTTAAATAGATATTAATAATCTGTTATTGACTTATTAAAGTGAATGCTTGCAAAAAGATTAAATATTTTTATCAGCAGAACTTTGGGTGCAATCACGTGATTCTGGTGACATAAAATTAAGATGGAGAGCAGGATGTAAAAAAAATGAATGGGAGACATAAAGGAAAGTCTGTATTTTTTTAATTTATACTATAATACAAAGGAGAAATAAATAGAAATATTATGAAGAGGACAGTTTTCTACTGAACTGAAATGAACCTGCCATTGACGTAACTACTGTAAGATACTCACATGAAAAAACTATAGTAAAAACATGTTTTTGAACCATACTATTGTTAATTGCTTGAATTAAAATGTTGTGTATATATATATATATATATATATATATATATATATATATATATATATATATATATATATATATATATATAATTTTTTTTTCACGGGAATAATGTTATCTTTCAGACATCATCATCATCCTCATCATGATTATCATTAGTATTATTAATATTATGATTAAATTAGGATTTTTTTCATTTCCTAATATATAATAAATTAATTTTATAATAAATAGCCTTATTATTATTATGATTTATATCTGATAGAATACGTGTTAACTTTGGTAAGTGATTTGTTTTAGAATAGGATATGTCATATTCTCAATAATATTAGTAAAGGAAACATAGGCTCTATATGTGGCATTAACATATATTTCAGTTAATATGGAAAGCGAGTGCATATTTTTAGCAAAACTAATATTGGATTTTATTTTAAAAGCGTGTGCGTGTAAAACAATATTATTTGCACAAATAAATGATGGGGTTCTCTAAAAAAGTAGTTTCTCCACTCCGTTTAGAACATCATTATGGGCCTTTTACGTTATAACTAACGTGGTTCAAGCGATGGATCTGTGACAGAGAAACTGCGTTTTGGGAAACATTCGTCATAGTTCTTTCCCCAAACAATACATTGTATGATAGTTCAGCGGTGAGTTACGTCGTTGTTTGAGAAACGCACCCCTGGTGTGTTATGAATTGCATGTTTTAAATGACAGCGATGCTACATTTAGTTTTTATTGTACAATATATATTATAACCCAGTACACAGTAAACTAATATTTTTTGAATGGGTTGCCTATTGGCGGCTTAACCGTTAAGCTTAAATAGGCTGAGCATATTTTTTGTTAATATTAAAACACATTAATACAAACTAGCCACCCTTTGATTTTTTTCGTTTCTGTGTATTTTTTATCAAATGAAAAATGCAATGAATTGTTTATTTTGGTTTTCATTTTATTAGGATTAATATAATTATTAGGCCACACAACTTCTACATATAACACTGGCTCTTGTGTTTTTACAGATAGAAAGACGTTTTTGGCTCAAATACATTTATGCCTGTTAATTTCAGTGCTGTATTTCAACAGATTTTGCAAAGGCTTCAGCTATTCTACCTGTCAGCTGGTACCTGCCTCAGTTTTGCGACTGTGTGGCGTCTGTATCAAGTGTCTGGATGACAGCAAAGAGAGTTAGATGAGATCAGACCTCAGATTTGATGTGTGGCCTCACGTCACAGTTTCTTTACTGCAATTTTGCAATATTGGCTCATCTAAATTAAAATTTTTTATTCGATTAAAAGCCGAAATATTGCCAGAGACAAAGCAACTTTCTGTTCAGTGATAACATACGCGCACACACAGGATACAAAAGAAGCTGAACTTCGGAAAAAGTGATCACTGCCGCGATGGTTGCTTTGTTTCTCTGCAGTTGGCTTATTAATGGCGCGGCATTGCTAAATCACTCGTTTTAATAATAAATAAGATTATTTAATAAATAGTAATAAATAAGATTGATAATAAATAAGATTATTTATTATTAAACATTGTAAGATAGTGGTCGCGTGATTTTTAAAATGAGAGTATGCGTTGCGCTTTATGGCTATTAATCTTAACCCGCGAAAAACCCATAGTTAAACATCAAGTAGGTGCGTTAAAGGTGCATGTATAAATTAGTTGTGTTGCCTCCAGATGCTGCCACCTTTGTCAGGCAAAGTTTGCAGATTGCCTCATTAAAGTTTTCAGGTTCTCTTTTTGCATTTGGTTTGAACCCAAAATATTGCCAAACAGGCGCTTTTGCATTACGTTTTAACACTAAATCGTCCGCCAATCTCTTTTTGTAAATTCGACTCCTCTCTTCTCCTCACGTGATAAATGAAATATGATGCATAGCTATGTTCAGATTATAATTATAGTGCAGGCTCTCGTCTTAAGTAAATTATTTAGAATTATATTTTGCATTTAATTCAAATAAATAATTAATAAAAAAAAAATACTTAAAAAAAAACAAGTGGTGGGACGGTGTCACGGTTGAAAAGTGATGCCACCGGTGTTGCGTCTTAAAACCGGTAACACCGTATAGCGTGCTGAGCCTAATTCAGCCTAGCTACATGTGAGAGGCTACTTTTTTTACAGAAGAACCCCATAATTTCTTTGTGCAAATTATATTGTTTTACACAAACACGCATTTAAATAAAATCCAATGTTATTTTTGGTTAAAACATGCACTCGTTTTCTATATTTACTGAAATATATGTAAATGGAACATATAGAGACTGCGTTTTCTTTACAAATATTATTGAGAATGACATATCTTATTCTAAAACAAATCACTTACAAAAGCTAACATCTATTCTAATATCATATATAAATCATATGAATAAATAAATACTAGGCGATTTATTATAAAATGAAATTTAATATTTATTATATTTTAGGAAATGAAAAATCTTGCGACCTCAGTTGGCTAACGATGGTTTTGGGAAACGCACCCTAGATCTCTGCACTATATGCCTAGCTTTAATCTCACAATTGTCATAATTTAATTATTTCATATTCTATTTAATTCTATTTCATATTATAAAATATCTAAATATGTGTTCTGAAGGTTGGAATGACTAGAGTGTTAGTAATTAATGATAAAAAGAATTTTCAGTTTTGATTAAACAAACAGTAAACAAATTCTTTCTGAGGCCCCCTTTGCCCCCCGTAGCGCCGGGCCTGATACTCGGCCTATATGCCTAAATCGAAAAAGCACTAAATAATTTATGAATTTATAAATTACACTGATTAATAACTATATATTACATTAAATTACTAAATTAGGCTATCTTATTTTTTATTAACACAAAAGTGATCAATGCCGCGCCACTGACAAGCCAACAGCAGAGAAACAAAGCAACCACCGTGGCACTTGCAGTGATCGGCTGTTTTTTTTGCACTTAATTATTATGCGTTTAATGTAAAAAAAAGAATCAATAATAAATAGGCTTACAAGAGTGTCCTAGCTGTGCGTGTGAAAACATTAAGTGAACATGCAGTGTTTGTGGAAAACATCTTTGCGAGGGAACTTTGCTGAGGTAACGCAAAAAACTTAAAAATATATTTTCCTTCCACCCAGTTTTTTTCTCACACCCATTTTTATGAAGGCAAAATGGCTAATTAGATGATTACAATAGAGAGTCGGCTGATTTGACTGTTTACACCAGTTAATAAGATGTTTTATTGATCGGATTGCATGTCATTTATAGATAAAATTATAATGCATAGGATCAGAAAATTGCACGTGAAAAAAGATCATGCAAAATGTTTTTATAGAATAAATGTATACATTTAAACTATTATAATTTATATTTAAAATGTACTATTATTTTTAGAGCGTATTAACACGAATGGCAGGTGTTCTTGATCGAAAAGCAGCAAAACTGTTGAATGCTGAGCTTGTGTCAGGCTGATGGTACGGAGTGACTTTCTGAGCATGTTGTTGAGTGATGCTTGGCTATCCAGCTGACAATTGGCAACTATGTAACATCATAATTAGAAATGCATGTTACTTTGTATAAACGTATCCATGTACTGTATGATGTGAGTCTAGTTACCAGCGTGAAAAACAGGTAGGAATAGAAACGTTTTATTACGTGTTTGAGGCCATACTATTTACTTTGACTTCAAAAGTGCAGTCAGTAGGCTACTTCAACTTTTACCAGAGTCGTTTTAAGCATCAGTATCACTTCATCTTGAGTAGGATGTGTGTACTTTCGCCATCTCTGTCCACTTCTTAAAAATAAATAATACATTAAAAAGTATGGTTAAATCAACTGTAATGTGTCCTTATACAAAAACGTGTGTGTAATGCAGTCAAAATAGCATTTATTATTGGAATGTCACGTTAATTTAAAAACAAGACTTTCTTAAAATAACACATCAGAAAACACATGTGACCGTAAGGATGCGCACTATATCAACTAAAACAGAATTTTTCTTTGTTATTGCAGTTGCAGCCAAAATGTGCGACACAACAGCCACATCATTTACAGGGCCGTGAGAGACCACCTGTACGGTCTGGCGGTGGCAGACGCAGAGCTGAAAACACTAATCTGATGCTTTTTTGTTGTTGTTGTTGTTGTTGTTGTGTTAATGTTAACTTGACCAATGCATGTTTTGTCATTACTTTTGTCTGCTGTACTATTTTGAGAGCAAATATTAGCCTAATAATTAATATTTTTATATTTATATAACAAAATGTTTAATTTATGAATTATGTAAAAATGTTCTAAAACGTTTATAAAGGTCTTTCTCAGAAACAAATTTCGACTTAAAATTGACTTATTTTCGACGACATGAAAAAGACGTCTTTTCATCTTTCACTTTTCCACCTGTTTTCCACATTGTTTGGACGTCTGACAATGTCGTCTTTTCGACGACATGAAAAAGACGTCTTTTCATCTTTCACTTTTCCACTTGTTTTCCACGTTGTTTGGACGTCTTACAATTACGTCTTTTCGACGACATGAAAAAGATGTCTTTTCACCTTTCACTTTTCCACCTGTTTTCCACGTTGTTTGGACGTCTTACAATTACGTCTTTTCGACGACGTAAAAAAGACGTCGTTTCGTCTTTCACTTTCCCACCTGTTTTCCACGTAGTTTGGACGTCTGACAATGTCGTCTTTTCAACGTCTTTTCGACGACTTTTTGCTGGGTGGGAAACAACTGATCTAGAACGGGAAGTTTGCAAACTACACGATGAAGTAGGGCTGGGCGATTCTTTCGATTTTTCCGATTAATTCGAATTTACGTTTTAAGACGATTTAATTTTTCATTAAATCGAGGTATCGCGATTTTTTTTAAATAAAACTATTAGGTACAAATATAAGAGGCAATATTGTCCGACCACATGATGGCGCGCCTAATTAGCCGCTCACTTGTGAGAGTACGGTGCTCTATGAAGGAATGTAACAGAGAATGTTATGGCGGCAAATCAATGCCAATATTAATCGAGCGCAGCGGTGATGTTTGCGCGCGAGGAGAAGTGAACCGTGAGCAGATTACAGATCTACACGCGAGAAAACTACAGCTCGCGAGCACACAGGGGATCTTCACGCGCGCGCTCAACTGATCCAGCGCGAAGAAAACAAGTCCCGCGCGCGCACCTCATCATCTGTGCGCACGATGTACGCTCTTGCGAGCGAGGTCATGCCTACAGCGCGATCAGTTCTCTCCGCTCGCTCGCTGGTTCCTCTCTCTGCTCGCGCGAAACATTTTGGAATTTTGTCAGTCCTTGGGCGGGACTTGGTTCACTTGTTATCTCTAGCGCTATTGGCTACTCTACCTTTCCGGAAGTTAGCCGGGATTGGACGCCGATTAAACGACGAACCATAATTCACGTGATCTTATCATCACCCTAACAAACATGGCTTATGACCAGCACGTAAGTAATCATTTTATTATGAAAATTATTGCCTTTGTTAGAAAAGGTAGTTATTAGAAACTTTATTAACAGGCGCCCTGTTTACTGACACATTGTCTTGTTAAATCAACTAATCTACTTAATCTTTAATTTATATTTAATTTACACAAAGCAAATGAAAATTTTTATTATGCTTACTTTGTAGTCAAAGTGTCAATACTTCATCAATATATGCAATTGCACCATTGAAGGTAGTAAAACCACATTAGCCCATACAGTCAGACTGTAGACAGAACTTTCTCTCAAGAAATCTGTAAAGAACAGCTACATGTGACTTATCAACAACATGCTTTGTTTGCATGATGGTCTACAAAGTTTTTTTTTTTAACTGTTTTAAATTTGCTTAACTTTTTGAGTTGACTGATGTAATGTTTACATTGGTTAAAATGGTTATTTTCTTACTATATATTCAGAAGTATTTAATGTTTAATTCAAATTGCACAATATTTACTTTATTTCATTCAAATCTTCTGCAACGATATTTAATTTGTGAATTTGTTTTACATTTATTTACACCTTGTTGACCAATTTATGTATGGCATGGCCATTAAAAATACAATGTTCCTTAACCAGATGGTTTTTCAAGTTACTTATAAAGAGAATGTTACTTCAGTCATGTTGTTGTAATGTTTTAAGTTGACTAGTTACACAATAAAAAAAAATCGAAATCGAAATCGTGAATCGGTCAAACTTTATGAAAAAACCTAGATTTTTTTTTTTTGCCATATCGCCCAGCCCTACGATGAAGTGAAGGCACTGACGAAAAAATGCAACAAAAAAGAAAGATACAAAAGATGGAATTTGTGTATCAGAGGCTTAAAAGAAAAGGAAAACGAAGACCATGGAATATGTATGATATAGTGGACAGTGTTCATCATATCGGCAGAAAGGAGCAGAGTCGCACGAGGCAAGTCCTCATCCAATTTGTTAAACGGGAATGCAGAAATGAAATCTAGAAGCTCTCCAAAGAATGCGAAGTATGTAAGCAAGCTGGTATTCGATTTGCAGAGGACCTAACTAAAGAGGACAAAATGGCATGAGAGATGCTGTGGCCAAAGATTAAAGAGGCAAGAGATCAGAAGAAAAGAGCATTTTTCCGTGGACCTTTTGGGTTCAAAGAAAATGTTCAGATTTTCCCTTGAGATGGAAAATGTATACTAAATAGTTTATGTGAGCTGTTAATCTGGGCAAATGAGACACGTGATTACATTTAGAGGGACCAACGGAATTATTCGTTTTCTTTTTTCTTCACACAGATATTGTGAGGTGTTATTGTTAGCTTGTCAAAGCTACTTGTAGTGTAAGTAAATAATATGTTTATATTTTGTTCTAAAAATTATTTTATTTCGTTAAATACCAGGGGGCTTAAAGACAGTATTAAGAGAAAAGCAATATTTTTATTTTGCAAAAGTCACAGGCACAGTGTATATTCTTGCAAGAGACACATTCCAGCGCAGAGGACAACCAATGGGGTGATACCATACTGTTTTGTCATGGAACTAATAGATCTGCTGGCGTAGCCATATGAAAACAATTTTCCCAACTGAAAATATGTTGGTAGGTGGTGACTTTAACTGTGTCCCCGATGAATGGATGGATAGATTTCCAACAAAATATGGTCATTATGAAAATAATGAATGTATTACAAATTTTTGTATTAATAATTCCCTAATAGACGTTTGGAGACATGTTAACCCTGAAGTAAGGCAATATTCATGGTTTAGACCTAATGGACATTTTAAATCAAGAATAGACTTTTGGGTGGTAACCCCAGATATTTTAAAATATGTTTCACAAGCTGAAATCTCTGCAGCTCCTACAACTGACTATTGTGTAATTACTGTCACACTGATCCCAGGCTCTGAAATAACATGTAGGCAAAAATATTGAAAATTTAATGCAAACTTGTTAAAAGAAGAATATTTTTGTGACATGGTTAAAAAAAATCTTATATTCAGTTATGATAAATGATGAGATTGATTCACATGGAAAGAAGTGGGAATTCTTTAAATATAAAGTGAAAATGTACTCAATTAATTATGGCAAAATACTGTGTAATAAGCAAAAAGAATTAGAAAAACAGCTGATAAAAGACATTAATGATTGTTGTAAAAAAGCATCTATCATTAGAGCCTAATAAAGAGGAAATGATTAGGTTACAAACTAAATTGGATGATTTCTACTTAAATAGGGCACAGGGGGCATATATACAGTCTAGAGCAAAGTGGATGGAAGTTGGTGAAAAAAACTACTCAGTACTTGTTATTTGTTTGTACAACATTGAAGTAAAATTAATAAATTTTGTCCCAAATCCAAAATATTGTAAAGACTGAAAAATAAAAGGGTGTTCAAGTTTATCAAAAACTTTTAGAAAATCTAGAAATAGTATTATACCGTCATCTTCTATCAAATGTGAATAGTCTAATAAATCTAACACCATCCGAATGTTATTATGTATTAGATGATTTGGAAGAAACCCAGATTGTGTATCACTAATAATTTTACCTATACCACCTTTAAGTCTACTAGCTAATGCATGAGTGAATATTTTGTAATCAATGTTAAGTAAAGTAATTGGTCTTAAATTATCAATAAGATTGTTGTCTTTTTTTGGTTTAGGTATTAAAACAATTATAGCCTGTTTCATTGTAGTTAGTAGTGTATTATTTTCTAAACATTCTATTAGTGCTTTAAAGAGCATTTCTCTTATATCATTCCTGAAAAACCGATAAAAGTTAGTTGTCCATCTTGACCTGGTGATTTACCCAAAGCCATTTTTTATTAGCTGCATCAAGTTCTTCAATTTTTTAAATCAGGGTCAAATATAATTTTAAAATCTTCATCAATTTTAGGAATAAAATTATAGACTTTTTGAAGAAATTCTCAGAATTTGTCTCGGAAAATGATGATGAATACAGGTTTTGATAAAACTTAAAAATCTCATTACTTTATTACATTTCTTTTGGATCAGTTACAATTTTATTATTAAGATTTAAAGTAGTAATTGCATTTCTATTTTGTCTACTTTTTTCTAATCTACTAAAATAAGAGTTGTTTTTCTCACCAACTTCCATCCACTTTGCTCTAGACTGTATATATGCCCCCTGTGCCCTATTTAAGTAGAAATCATCCAATTTAGTTTGTAACCTAATCATTTCCTCTGTATTAAGCCATTAAATGTTCTGTGTAGATCCTTGGTGATTACACAACTAGCGGATGATACAACTTTATTTTTGAAGGACTCTAATCAAATACAGAATGCCTTAAAGGCTAAATGATTGTCTTCAAATGCTTTAGGGTTACATTTAAATTTGAAAAAATGTGAGATTATGACTCTTCACAATAATACACAAAATGCATATTCTAGTCAAAAACGAAATAACATACTTTTGAATAACTTACAAAAAATCTCAGGGACAGGGAAAATAATAATATTCATGCTGTTGTACAAAAAAATAAAAAAAATATATATTAAATAGCTAGTTACAAAGAAATATTTCAATTTTTGGGAGAATATTATTAACAAAACTGGAAGCAATATCAAGATTAATCTACCCAGCATATTCATTAGGTGTACCAGAAAGTCATATTAAACAAATTAACAGAGTTCATTATGATTTTATTTGGAACAATAAGCAACATTTAATTAGAAAAAATGATTTGGTAAAGTCAACAGAGGAAAGGGGGTTGAATGTTATTGATTTTGGTGTAATAAATGGAGTAATTAAGTTATAATGGTTACAAGGCTTTGTTAAAGATGAAACGTCTTTATGGTTTAGCATCCCTTTTCATATTCTTCAAAGGGTGGGAGGAATTTCTTTTCTTCTAACATGTGATTTTGACTTACTAAAACTGCCATTTAAATTATCTGATTTTCAAGCGCAAGTGTTACTATATTGGAAAATGTTGTACAAGCACAATTTAACTCCACATAATGTTATCATTTGGAATAACAGTTTTATTATACACAAGAGGAAATCTTTATTTTTTAAAGACTGGTTTGACAAAGGAGTTTGGAATGTAATTCATTTAATGGATGATGATGGTAATATGTTGCGTTATGATCATTTTAAGTTAAAATTAAATTTTAATTGTTCATATAGAGAATTTTCTTTGGTTCTCAAAGCTATTCCTGTAGCTTTGAGGAATTTAGTTGAAGGTATAGTGCAATACTCTTCTGTAATGGTTGATTTGTTTATTAATAATTATTAATTTCTGGATATTAAATGTAACAACAAGGTCTTGAGATCACTACATACAAAAGAATATTTTATTCTTCCTGTTAAAAGAACAGTTTTATCTGAGAGATTTTCTAGAGCGGACACTATTGAAGTTAGAAAAAGATACCTATCATTTACCTTGTTACCTAAAATGAAAGAAGTACATTTCAAAACAATTAATGATATTTATCCATGTATTGAATTTCTTAAAATAAGGTTTAATTTAGACAGTAATGCTTGTATTATCTGCTTGAAAGATATTGAATCTCAGAAACATCTTTTTTATAGTTGTTCTGTTGTCAAATCCTTTTGGGACAGAATGTATGAGTGGTTGATGACAAAAAAAAAAAAATATTACCTGTGTTTGACTACCACATTGTGAAATTTTTATGAAAAACAAAGAAATTTAATTTCTGTGTAATAATATGTTGATTGTAGCAAAATTTTATATTCACAAATGTAGATTTGTTAAAGTTTCTCCTTGTTTCAAAGCATTTAAAAATGATTTCAACATTGTATATAAATCCATAAAACAGGTAAAAACAGAAGATGCCTTAAAGCTCTCTAAGCTTTTGTCAACTTATATGGACTAACCCCCCTGATTGTAATGCATTTTCTTTTGTATTATTTAAGGTTTATTTATGTTAATATTATTTTGTACTGTTTTTGTTTATTATATGCTGCATGGATATAATGTTATATATGTTTAACAATAGAAGTTGAAAATGCCTGTTTGTTTTCTGAAGGTTAAATAAAAAAAAATTAAATTAAAAAAAAAAAAGAGAGAGCAACCTCAACACGTCTTTTTCAAGAAGCTGTTCTGATTGTGCGTTTCTAGATGCAGTGGTTCCTATCTCCGCATGACAGACATGGGTACTGGGGGTCCAGCATGTCAATGCAGTGCCTGCGGACAGCTCATGTGAGGGCACGGCTGTTGAATAGCTGAGGTCGCGGCTTCCAAGCCATCCCTGTTGCTCCCTGTGAAAAGCGGTTAGCATGCGGGCAGACCTGAGGATCACAGTGGGGCTTTATCCATCGCCTCCGAGCCCATGTAACCCTTCGCATTCATCCACAGTGCACCCCATCCAAGCTTCGACTGGTTGTGTCGGCCTTAGGACACCAGAGAGCAGATGCCCATCGGGACATCAAAAGGCGAGCTGTCATGCTCAGATGACAGACTGGGCTCGCTACCATCCTATGGGGTGCAATGTGGGGTCACAGTTCTTGAGTCAGACATGATGGCTGCGCTTCCTGGGATGCTTTGGCAATGTGGCTGGAGACAGATTGTCCCCAGTCTCACCGCCGGATCGACTAGAGCAGAGGTGGGCAAACTACGGCCCGCGGGCCATATGCGGCCCACTGAACACTTTCATCCAGCCCGCGAGGGAGTTTTTAAAATGCTGCTTCTGAGTAACAATTATGTTGTAGAATTAGTAAATTAATGATGCAATACAAGTGAACGCCATGTGATGGCAGTATTGCACGCGGTACCCTTAGCGCAACCAGTAGAATTACAACACACTCTCGGATATTAAAATGCACTCGAGCGCTAAATGACTGAAAATGAGCCAGGCAAACACAATGGACTCTGAATGCCGTGTGTTTAAAGAAGAATGGACAACAAAATACTTCACCAATATCAGACAGAAAGCGCTAGGTGTAATATGCCAAGAAAGTACTGCTGTTTTTAAAGACTACAACCTAAGAGGCCGATCACAGCGAACGCGCATTTACGTTCCAACACCGCGAGGTGCAGCGCATTGCCTTTCTGTTGACAAGAAATAAAGGAGCGCCGTGTGCTTTTTTTTATGTCGTTAGCCAACGACAGAATCAGCTGGGTATTTTGCGAGTGTTACTGTTGAGTGTTACAGACATCCTAAGTCTCGCGGAAGTTCCAGGAGTCTCCCGTAAATGCATAGAGACTCCCGGATACCCGCAAACGAGTGATAATCTCCCGGAAATCACGCGTCTCTCTCCTGGTCCTCATGTAAGTTGCGCATCCTTCTCAGCCCTCACCACCGGATCCCTCCTTACACGTCGCGCGCACTCTCCGCACTACCAGACACTTAACTCATATTATATAATAATTGCTGTTTATTTGTGTTCATTTTTGTCTTAGAATATATTTTCCATGCATACTTCTACTTTAAACAGTTCTTTTATCAAAGATTTGTGGTTGTCAAGTTTTATGATGATTAATCTGTATATTCTAAAAGCAGTGCAAATTAGATTATTGTCAATTTGACTGAATAATAAACTTTAATAATTATTTTTAATGTGTTAATATGAGATGTTTTCTATCAGACAATATCTTTTCTATTCTCCACTGTAAAAAATTACATTATTATTATTATTATTATTATTATTATTATTAATGTTATTATAATTATTATTATTGTTGTTGTTGTTGTTATTGTTATTATTATTATTATTATTATCATTATTGTTATTATTACATTATTATTATTAGTGTTATTATTAATATTATTATATTTTAAGGGATTACTATTAATTTAATGTTTTATGATGATTGATAAGAAAATATTAATAGCAGTACTAATTTATTTGCCTTTTAAATTTGACTCAATAATAACTATTTTTAAAATCTCTTTTGTGTTAATGTGACATGTTTCTGTCTGATATTACATGTTTCATGCCTGCTGCCACTATAAATAAGTTATTTTTTGAAGGATTTGACATGTGGCCCTTCACTTGGTTTGGAAAACTTGATGTGGCCCTCGGGTTAAAAAGTTTGCCCACCACTGGACTAGAGGGTGTGATGTGTGGGCTGATGTAAGATGAATCTTCCAGCTCCTGTCCCCTTCTTCCCAGTGGCATTTCTTCTCTCTTCACCTCCATTGATGGTGAGGCGGCCAGTGGGTACGAAGCTATTTCTCAGGTGGTGGGCGTAAGCTGAGACCCCCATCCAAGACGGGTGGGTTGTCTGTGTCTCTCATGGCCACAGCCCACACCGCTGCCCACACCATGAAATCATCAATATTTTGATGTTAAGGTGTGTTAATAACAGATACATGACTCCTATTTAACGGGACACCATACAGATTCCACTGTCAAAAAAGTTAACAATCAATAATTGTTAATTGAATTATACACATGTAAAGGTGTTTATTATCTGGCCAAATCTAAAGGATAATGAGATCGTCTGACTTGTAGAGACTTTTATGGTATTATCAACACAAGGAAGGCACAATTGTAATAAATAAGTAATTATTACCAAAAGAATTAACAAGTCTAACACAAAGGTTACTAAAGTAACCCTCGTTCCCCAAGGGGGTGAACGGAAATGCTATGTGGAAACTTCCACTATGGGAATTTCGTCAGAATCCAATCATCTGAAAGAGTAATAAAATGGGCCACTGAGTTGGCGGCGTCAGCGTGCACAGTGGGCATCAATTACAAATTAATATTGTATAAAATTGCACTCCCCATCGTGAGGGGAACTTCAATGCTATGTGGAAAACTTCCACTATGGGGAAATCTATGGAAAACGCCACAACTATTGAACCTTACCACATCTCTAGTGAGAGATTATGCCAAGCTACAGCATGAGCGCACCTGCATCACCAGAGGCGTAGTCTTCCAACGTGTCCCCTGGCCCTTACTTACCTCACTTAGTTGAGAAGTTTTATAGGTTTAGATATATTTTTCGGGGACTCATAAAAATACACCTAGTTAAATCCTAGGAATTTAAAATATGACGGTACGTTGGGAAAGCGTGCAGTCCCGATAGGGAGGATGCTGTGGAGGCCACTTGCTGCCCAACTGGGGAAGAAGAAGGCATATGGACTAGCCCTGAAAAGGGGGAGTGCTCATACGAGAAGATGGTTAGAGAGGAGGGAAGACACAAGCCCGCCTAAGAGCGGGTGACTACATTGTGACTGAGTAAGCATATGGGATCGCCAGTGGGGATCGCGCATAGCAGGCACCTATACCCAGAACGTGGGCTGACCAGCGGGCATGCCAACAACGTAACAGGCCAAGCACTTGTCTCCTCCACTGAGTCAGATGCTGGGGGCCTCAGAGAAACTCTGCAGGGTTCGCCAAGTGGGAAACTCAATTGACAAAGAAAGAAAGCGCACATATCACTGTGATATGAGGAGCAGCAAGAGTTTTACAACCCCTTACCAAATTTCTTCATTCACCGGGGCTTCCTGGCACACGTGAGGAAATCAGTTCCCCTCGAAGATTAAAAAATCTCGCAAATGTATTAGGTGTCGCCCAGCCCGCAGCATTACAATGTCTGTTAGAGAGGCACCGCGTGCCAACGCCCAAGAGGATGCGCACTTGGGTGGAGTTCGCTTTCACTTCTGGGGGACACAACTCACCCAGGCTCTGATAAGCGAGGGAGATAGCATCCACTGTTCAGTGGGCCAACCTTTAGATACGGCACTTCCTGATCACCATAACAGATAAAGATACAGAGACAGAGACAGAGAGGCACAATAAACAGACCTGCTCATCGTCCTCCCTGACTTTACACAGTATCTGTGCGAGTAGGCTCACTGGAGAAATGCGTATACTCACGCCCGAAGCCAGCTGTGTAGCCAGTGCACCAGAACTCACCCATAACAGCTGGACAGCCGGGGATGGAGTCTCCATTTTCCCAAGTGAACTGCCGTGAAAGTGCATTGGCTGCACGGTTGAACTCGGCGAGGAAGAATGGGATGCAGCGATTCCACCGCGTATAACTCTAGAGGAGCAGATGGCAAGTGAGCTGAGACATGCAGCGAAAGTGGATACCCCTGTGCGGTTGAAATACGCCATCATCACCGTGCTGTCCATCCTAACCAGCACATGTTTCTCCTCTAGTACCAGTAAAAAAATGGTGCAGCGCGAGACAGACTGCCAACAGCTCCAGGCAGTCAAAATGCCAATGCAACCAGGTTCCTTTCACGGAGCTGCATGCCCGCAACACCCACCAGCGTGTAATGGAAGCATCCATCAAAACGGTGACATGCCTGGACTCGAGGTACATAGGCCTGTAGAAATGCAGGGTCCGTCCAGAGGCTAAGGGCGCAGCGACACAGCGGAGTGACATTCACACTTCGTGCCATGTCTTGGGACCCAATCATGAAGCCAATGCTAAAGCGGTCTCATATGGAGCACCCAAGCGGAGAGACAGCGATGCATGGACAAAGCAGTCATGGGTTTTTTTGAGCTTTGAGAAGAAGAAATCTGGATATTCTGGAACACGCACACTGGAGATTTCTGGAGGTGGTGGTTCTGATGTCAAGGACACGCTGTCATTTTTATCCTTGAATGTATAGTTCCTGGAAATCAGGGACATGCAGATTTCCGGAGGTGGTTCCTGAAGCAATGGTTTCATTATTTGAATCTAAAGGTATATGAAGTTAAATATTCCATGTTGTGTCCACTTTGTGAGATAGAAATATTGTAATCCATGTGTCTCTCTCTGTGTCAGAGACAATGTAGATTAGAAGAACAAAGTACAGATGGTTCTTCACTGTCTCCATTGCCACTCTTATCTGATAAACTTAAACAAACAGGGCAGTGTTACTTTAACTGGCTGCATATTGGAAATTAAATTCCACCGAGACTTCTACTGCCAGTATATACACAGACATGCTGTCTGAGAAAATAACACTGCTGCTGCAAACATAATTTTATGTAACCCCTGTAGCAGATCTAAATTCAGGTTAAAAAAGAATGATTTGTTTGTGAATGGCCATCACTAGTGCATAACGTTGTGAAGCTCTGCCATCGTCCTTTGTCTCCAGACCCTGACATTATTTTTTAGGTATCGTTGTGTGACTAACGTAGTTATTTTAAAACTAACATTTTTCTTTGTGACAACTGCTTTCTTGTATCCTTATTCTCTCTGTCACCTAAATAAATTAGTTATTCGATGTTTATCTTTCTTTATTTGTTTCTGTCTAAATAATTACAAATTGTATATGTTTGTTTCTTTTTGAAGCAGTAGGTTGGGAATTGCTGTTTTGGGTTTTCTTTGCTATGTTAGTTAATTTTTAATAATTCCCAAAGTTAGTTGATGTTTTGGCCTGGCATAGGAAAAAGAAAAGAGGTCTCAGTTTACTGTCTGGGATCAATTTTTTTTTTCCCCAAAATAAATATAATTCTTATTAAGATTATACACAATGCAGACTATTGGATCTGACATTTATGTTGTGACACAAGTGTCAGTATCAATGTTTTATCATGTGCCTCTGTTGCTTTGTTGTTACTCACTTGTTTTAAGTGAACCAAGTATTTATTCCAGTTTAAACAAATTGTTTAACCCATATTGTTTGATTTACTTTAGACTTTTTACTTTACTGTTTGTACATATTCAAAACTATTTTATCTTGGCCATATTGGTGGCTAATTACAATTAGAAATAGCCAAATACCTTTTAAATAAAAACAAAAGTAGACCTCAAAGAAGATTTGAAAAATTAGTTAAAATGCATATCATGACCTCTTTAAAGTTATGCATGCCAATAATCATGTTACAGTAATACAAGCAATGATTAACACTAAGCCAACTACGGAAGTGAAATTTGCAAAACAAGAACAGAAGAACCGGGACTATTTAAAACTGTGTATTTGCTATGTATAAACTTTACTAATGCTTGGCAATTCATTCATATTTAACCAATAAAGATTTAGCTCATGGCTAATTTACTGTACCACACTTAATATGCCATAAACATTAAATAAGGTATAAAAAGTGTTTAAATTACTGATACTACATCAAGAAAATGCTTTGAAATCATTACACACATAAACTCTGTAAAAGACAAAATATTATAAAATTATTTACCTACGGAAAGCAATGATGCAATTTAATACAGTTGGCTGCTTTATCTTTCAACAGAGGTTTCTTGACAAAATCTCCATTCATTTGTCTTGTTTACAAAACCATGTGCACTAAAATGCTCAGAACAAACATATGTCCATACCATATGATGGGACACTTTTGAACAGGAAAGACACCCATTTCTATCCACGTTCTCTCACCATCAGATAGGAGATTGAGAGATTAAAAAAAAAAAAAAATCAAATCAGCCAAATGAAGATGAAAGTGAAAATGTTGCTTCTGATGAAACTTTTGTAAAAGAGGGTGAAGAGGAGGATGACTATTAGGGTGAAGTTACTTACTGACTTGGTTCCTTATTGCCTAAATTAGGCTGCATTTTTTATTTGACTAGAGAATGCATTGATGAAATTGTAGAGCAGCTTCAGTTTAGTCTAGCTTTACTACAGCATCTGAACCCATAATCAAAAACATTGTCCACAACACATAAAAACTATAACTGCATTGTATAACTGCAATGTTGAAGATTTGGTCAATTTGATCACTGAATTGGTGATCAATGAGAGAGGCAGCTTCAATGAGAGAGGTTTTCTTGACACAGTATAACAGCAGAATTATATACTTAAACATTTCTCTACTATTTAGCCATTATGGTATATACTTAAATAAAAAAGGGAAGGGTGTTGAATTCTTTTCAAGTTTATTTGTAAAGCACTTTTCACAATAATGATTGTTTCAAAGCAGCTTTACAAAAGGTCCACATTATTTCATTCCCAAGTCAAACTCATCAAAATAATATCAGAAAATAAACAATTAGGTTATTAGTTACTATTTAATTAACTAAATAACCCATTTTTGCCCAAATTTTTCTAAATGGTTTCATGCATGTAGCCTTGTTAATAAAGCTATAGACCTATATGAGCATGTTTTGCATTTATTTTCTCCAGGTTTTTTCTTTTTTTAAGAAAATTATATTAGAATAAGCTGCAACTATAGTTTCAGGTGGGCAAATAAGTTGTATGCACCCTTCAATGTAAAATTTGCATAGGAGGAAAACATTAGGCATTCTAACCTGAAGTCATTTCGTAAACTTATTTCGAGAGGATCACATGCTTAAAAGTGAACATGGCTCATACTGCATCAGCTCCATATATTGCACCAATCAGAGGAATACATACTCACTATAAATAACCAGAGTTTTCCACTCCTGTTCGTCTTGAAGAAGCTCCGTCTGCCTATGCTTACATAAGCCGCTGCAAACTAAGCAACCAACCAACATCATATCAACCAACCATCACACAACCTCAACATGGACAACAGCAATAACATTAGCAACCGCAACAACCATCCAGACTATAACCCACAGGACCACCCCACTCTGCAACTCACATCCAGCCCCGCAAGGCTCCCTACATGAGCCCGAAGCTACTAGAGGCCAAAGAATAACCCGCTCCACTTCTGCCTGACTCCACCATCCCAGATCCCCATCTCCCTCCGCCTCAAGACAACAAAACACTTCACCTACCTTATCGTATGCATCAGCCACCTCCATTCACCCGACCAAAAGAATCACAGTCACAGAACTCTGGAAACACCTCTCAGACCTCGGCATCCACTATCTCTAAATAAACCGAAACTTCTCAAACTGTATTCCATTACCACATCCGACTCCCATCCTTCACTCACATCACCAGCAAGAGAAACCACCAGGAAATCTATCCCCCGTCACACTCCATATCCACCATCCTCTCATTCACAAAGGAAAAGGAAAGACAACTTAAAACACGTTCCCTG
Source organism: Danio aesculapii (assembly GCF_903798145.1). Lineage (NCBI taxonomy): Eukaryota > Metazoa > Chordata > Actinopteri > Cypriniformes > Danionidae > Danio > Danio aesculapii. The sequence continues at coordinate 16,087,424 of NC_079453.1, forward strand.
CCGCCCTCCCGCAGGACCACGTCCCCAGGAATCCGGTCTACCCAAGCTACGTTATCCAACATCAACCTACAGGACCTAACGAACAACATCAGTTCCCACCCTTGCCTTCCCCAATCTTTCTCTACCTCTTTTTCCTGGCCTCCAGCCCCCTTTCTAGCTTTCTAAACAGTCCTAATCTTCCCTCTTTCTCAGCTACCCATTTTCTTCCTACCAACTCTATTCCTCCAGCCCTTTCCCAAACCCAAACTCTTTCCCTCCCTCCTCAACACTTCGCTTCCTGTTCCTTACCCAATTATCAGCCTTTAAAGAGCCCATATTATACATGAAATAGGGTCATATTTAGGTTGTAAGGGTCTCCAACAACAGTCTAATATGCATGCAAGGTCAAACAACACTTTCATGGTCTTATAATCTGCATTTATTTTTACCTAATTATCCCAGCGACTCCCATATGAAACATTCAGCGATTCATTTGTTCCCAAGCCCCTCCTCAGCGCGAAGCTAATCTGCGCTGATTGGACCGATGACAGCCTGCTGCGATTGGTCGACACGGACAAGGCTTCAGCGCGAGACAGAGTGTAATGCCCAGCAGCTAATCAACAATATAAAAGTAGTCACAGTGCATACACGCTTCATAGTGGATTTTGGCTGCCAGTGGGTGAATGTAAATACAGACTATGGACTAGAAAATACTGATGACTTACTATTTTATTGAGCAAAAAGTCCAAGAACTGGCGAGGAGATCTCCTAGCTCGTCGCAGTCTACTGCCTCTTTTCACTCACACACCCACGCACGCACACACACACACACAAACACACAGGGCCGGCGCGTCCATAGAGGAGACCTAGAGCGGCAGAATAAAGAGGGGGCGGCGCTCAGTTATATCCGCGAATCGCTCCGTTATATCCGCGGCGCTCAGTTATATCAACAATACCCCCCCCCTTCAAATTCAACCGCGACACCCCCCCCCGTTCCTCATTTTACTAACGGGTCCCTTTCGTTTTCACTATTGGGTTGAGGGCGGCGTGATGAGGAGACACACACACAAATTACCCTCAGAGGAGACACACATATACACACACGACACACATTACAATCCTCCCCGAGGACACGACACACACGCCTAGAGCGCCAGTTCAGCTTGCTGGGTGCAATTTATACACCTCACCTCGAAAACTGAGCTGAACTATTTGGAAACTTGACCGTTGCATGTGTGAAGCAACAGCTGTCGATCCGTAAACAAAGCGGCACGCGTCACATTTTCAACGTGGCTTTACACGCGATATGAGAATATAAAGAGTTAACCTGATACAGTACACACGGTTACAAGTAACAAAACACAACTAAATACATAATTTGCAAGCTAGAGTAAACGAGGCAACAGTTTTAATCGCACGTACTTACACTGGTAAAATGGGGAAAGAAACTGATCCATGATGCACTGATCCATGTTCTGACAGTCTTTACTGATCCTTCCTTTAACAAACTGATGAAGTCTTCTTTGTAAGCATGTAGTTTCCAAAAGCACAAGATCTGCTCAAGGCTGGGCTCTATTGCTGAGGTTTCATCTTTAATTAGACTGTCAATAAAATCCATCTTCACAGCGTGACTTCATTCCACCGGTGTCTGTGTGTGTCTCTGTGTGAGTGTGTGTGTGTGTGTGTGAGACTTTTTTTCTGTTAGTGGGCGGGGCCGCAGGTTTCAAATCTCCCGGGTTTGCGCGTGCAACTACTTGTGTTTCGTAGCCGCGTCATCACGAAACACCTAATGACTCGTTATCAAGACGACTCGTTTGAAGCACTATGAGTCGACTCTTTTATAGATGAATCAATAGTTTTAAACACTGTACACTTACAGATTTAAGCCTTAGCTGGATATTTCACTTCACTTAGAGCTGTGTGACACACTACATGGAAGGGCATTTTCAAAAACCCATAATATGGGCTCTTTAACAACTCAACCTAATCATCCTTCCTTCTTCTTCACCGTCCACTGCCATGCCCCTCCCCTCACCAAATAACGCTCTAGGCCTGAAACCTTACCAAGTCTTTGAATCTATACCAACATTTATACACACATGTGTGTGACCAAAATCAACAGAGTATTCTTAGTGTCTTTGGCACTGATAAGAAAAAACAGATGCTGGTCACATTAGCATGACCAGGGTCCCCAGAGGGTTAACCATGTGTGAATGTTCGTTGGAGCGACGGATTTGGGAAACGGCAAATCAACAAACTGTGTTTGTAACGACAGAACTTGCGACCTTAGTTGGCTAACGATGGTTTTGGGAAACGCACCCTTGTTCTGCTGCACATAGAAAATTAAACACCTAAAATATTTACAACTACCACAACAAATTATTATTAGGTCTATTATTATTATTATCTTATTATTGTTATTATTATTATTATTACTATTAATAATATTATTAAATCAACGACACGCGCAATCTAATTTAAACCAATTCCAACTTAATAATCATAATCGTGGGCAAAGTGCTGTACTATCTGGCATTTTTCCATATTTTAGTCTTATTGTATTTTCTTGTTTTTTGCACTGACACTTCGAATAAAAAAAACAAACATTTATCTGCCTATAGATACAGTCTTGGTTCATCTGTTAACGCTCTCCAAAGCCTAATGTTTAAATGCGTTCTAGCCAACCTTTAGTTATGAAACGTCTTATTTTAATTGGAAAATAACAACTAATTTAATGTAACACTTTGGTGACTGGAATGTCACTTGGCCCACCCTGGACAGACGAAATCAATTTTGGAGGCGAATATATGTAGAAACGGGATGTTCACTAACAGTCTTACTACCCACAAAAAATAGTAACATATAAACCAAATGTGATAAAGGAAGAAGCAATATAGACAGTTAAAACGATACAAAACTATGCTAAATAAGTTAATTATAGAACAGCATGCCTTGCAAAAACTTAGATAATAAACGCCTACAGTGTTTCACAACCTTTTACGGCTATTTATGGGTTACATTTAATGTCAAAAGAATATTCTGGAACAACAAGTGAACACGCTAGTGCCTATATGAAAGAATATGCCTGGTTAATTCCCATAATAACGCTCGATAATTTCGGAACCTTAAAGATTTTACTTAAAGCATGCACATTGACCTGTTCCTATATTCTGCCATCTTGTGGCCCATATAGAATTGAACACAGTTAGGCTATGTTGAACGACATATGTTAAAACGACATAATATCTCGTTATAATGACATAAGTTTTTCTTTTTTTTCTCACCTTGCGGTTCAGGGCTTCCGTAATTTTGCATTTATTGAACTGTTTTTTTTTATCATTTATTTTGAGAGTTTTGTAATTTATTTGTTTTGGTTTATTTATTTTCCACACAAAACTGACGAAACTGAGTTTTCCTGTTTATTATTTTATTTGGGGAAGGGAGTGTATTATCAGAGTTGAGTTTGATCTTACCACTTTTTTGTTTAATTTATAGTACACAATCAATACATTAATAATTAATTATAAGAAATTCATCTGTTTAATGTGAACATTTTTATAATTATTTTGCTCATTTAAAATACATTTTTTGGTTAAACACACAAAAGAGTGCTTGTGTTGATTATTCACTTACCTGCTACGTTGTTATCCTCTCTCCAGTAGACGTTCTTTTCTTCTGGTCATCGGCCCATATCGAATTTTATAATAGTGTGACATGCTAAAACACGTTACGCACTACAATAACATATAATTCAAATTGAATGTTTTAGAACAAATTTTGCTTATTATGTGATGTTTTATAAACAAATTTCGGGAGGAGCACGCGCGGAAGTTTCAGTATCAAATACGTCATTGACAATTATTCTATTATCCAATCAGTTCTTGACCAAACCCCTATATATACCAAAGCTGTCTTACCTGCAGCATCTTACGACTTTAGCATCCAAACTTCGATGCAGAATAATGTCTGAGATTAATCTCTTCGCAGAGGACGACGCCTTCCTTGCCGAGGCTCCTCTGAGATCTCCCGCCGGTACTCAGAGCTCCATAGCCCCGCAGAGCGCATCAGCTCAGCCCGCGGCTCCACCTCGAGGCCGCCGTTCAGCCAGAATCACGGCTGTCCGATCACGACAGGGCTCACCATCTCCATCTCCCAGAAGGCAATCCTCTCCAGCCTCATCATTTGCCTCAGCCATGTCCTCTGTCCCAGCCACAGGGATAAACACCGTCTCCGACCTCCGCCAAGCATTGGCCAGCGCAGGCGTCACCGTTCCGCGCCGAACCACCAAGGCGGACCTCCTGGCCATGTATAACGCCTTGCAATCCGGAGCACCACTTCCTTCCATCACTCCACCTTCCAAAGCCAGGAAAAAATCCAGCCAAAAAACTCCATACCAGCATCCGGATCGAAACCCGTCTTCCAAACTCGGACGCAGCAGCAGGCCTTCAGCGAGTCTGGGGAGAGCCCCAGGTCCAGATGACGTAGGATCTCAATCCCCAGAAGTTGGACTCCATGCCGGCTCTGGACTCGTTCCTTCGAGCCGCCAGTATAGCGTGAGCTTGCCTCCGCTAGCGGCACCAGAAGCTCATCCTCAACTACATCTTTGGCCCGCAGCCCCCCCTTCAAACTCAAGCGCAGGGTCGCTACAGGAAGCACAGGCCCAAATCCACATCCTGCATCCCCATCCCTTCCAAGCTCCCGCGAGCAGTGCGAGCGCGAGGCCGCCTCAGCTTCCAGCTCAAAACCCAGCTCCTCTAATTCCTCCTCTTCTTCCCCAGGTTTTTTCAGGCCCCGACGCAAGTTCCAGCGTGAGGCCGCCTCCGCTGATGTCACTAACGTCGGCAGTCCCTCCTCTCTTCTCTTTTCCTCCCACCGGTGATCCTAGGGCCAGCAGCAGCGCGACCATGTCTCCGCAAGCGACCCTAGCTTACAACTTTCCTTCAGGCCCCGACGCAAGTTCTAGCGTGAGGCCGCCTCCGCTGATGTCACTAATGTCGGCAGCCCCTCCTCTCTTCTCTTTTCCTCCCACCGGTGATCCTAGGGCCAGCAGCAGCGCGAGCATGCCTCCGCAAGTGGCCCTAGCTTACAACTTTCCTCCAGGCCCCGACGCAAGTTCCAGCGTGAGGCCGCCTCCGCTGACGTCACTAACGTCGGAAGCCCCTCCTATTTTCTCTTTTCCTCCCACCGGTGATCCTAGGGCCAGCAGTAGCGCGAGCATGCCTCCGCAAGCGGCTCTAGCCTCCAATATCCCACAGCCACTTCTTCACACTAAGTCTTTTTCTCTGTCCACAGCCACGCCTCTACCCGTTCCACCCAACGCCCTCGCCCTGGATCCTCCACCCGTCTCCAACACCATCAGGAGCCAAATCCTGTCAGATTCGGATGTAGATCTTTTTTCTCTCCTCTCACCCATTTCACCCACATCGGCAGACCGCCAGATAGATTGCGGCCAATTTTCAGTAACCTTAAAAAACACAGCTAACATTCAGTCACGCATCTTATCATTCGCAGAATTTACAATAGCATTCTCAAGATATACAGATGTCATTTGTTCTGTCTATCCCCACAGGAGGCGTGAGCTCAATGATTATCTCGCGATAGTCGCTGAGCTCGCGCTCTCATACGGAGGCTCTCATTTCTATACGTACCACCGCCTTTTCTCCGCTAAATGCGCCATTCGCATTTCACAATGGAACCAGACCCCATTCTGGGGAGCCATAGACACAGATCTTCATAATAAAGTCTTTCTCGGTTGCCGCAGTATATCTTGCGCGGTCTGTCGATCCACCACCCACCACACAGAATCATGCCCATTCATAAATCCCATCCCTCCCCCCCTCCCCGACCCAGCCCAGCCCAGATCTACCAGTTACGTCCCTTCAAACCCAAATATTCCGCCCCTTTTTTCTGATCACCGCTCTTCTGTCCCAGCCTCCGCCAGCCCGTGCACCGGCTTCAATAGCGGCAGGTGCTGGAGACAGAAATGTCGTTTTTTGCATGTTTGCAATTTCTGCGGCGGCGCTCACGCCCGCTCAGTATGTCCAGTGAAAAAATCTGTAAATAAAAATGCTAGAAAGTACCTATCGACTCCTGTGAATGTTTCTCGCCTAAAATTGGAATTGCTCCAACATCCCGATCCCAAATTCACCGAATTTCTATTAACGGGTCTGTCTTCAGGTTTTCATCCAGGTGTCATTAGCCTACCCACCTGTAGTTTTATTTGTCCAAATCTTCAGTCCGCTCTCGCCGAACCCGACGTCGTCGACCGTCTAATCAAAAAAGAAGTAGACGAAAATTTCATGATTGGTCCTTTCTCCGCACCTCCTTTCAGAGTTTATCACGTCAGTCCTATTGGCGTTGCCACTAGGAAATTCTCCGATAAAAAACGCTTAATGATCGACCTTTCCTCCCCGCATAACTCTCCGTTTCCTAGTATCAACAGTCTCATCCCTCTCGAAGAGTACTCAATGATTTATCATGACATCGACCAAGCTATTTCATTAATTAAAATCGTGGGTCGCGGCGCATGGATGGCTAAAGTCGACATAACATCCGCCTTTAAAGTCATGCCCATCTACCCTGACTTTTGGCACCTTTTCGGCATTCTTTGGCGAAAAAATTATTATTTTTTTCGTCCGCCTAACCTTCGGTTGCAGAAGTAGTCCAAAGATTTTCGGAACGCTGTCGGAAGCAATCTGCTGGATCCTTTCCAACAACTACGAAATCCCGCATCTAATCCATCTACTAGATGATTTCCTAATCATCTCACCACCAGACGCTATCCCAGCCGCGCACCTTTTGACAGTTCAGAAGGTTTTCGCCGAACTCGGAATTCCCCTCGCCGAGGAAAAAAACGCCGGTCCAAGCACTTCAATCGAATTCTTGGGCATCAAATTAGACTCCAATAAATTCCAAGCGTCCCTACCAAAGGAAAAAATTGATCGAACGATCCTGGTAGCTTCCTCCCTATTAGACAGCCCCACCTGTTCTAAGCGCGAGCTATTATCAATTCTCGGCCATTTCAATTTCGCAATGCGCATAATTCCCCAAGGCCGCTCGTTTATTTCTCATTTCTTATTTCTCGCGTCCTCAGCTCACGGTCTAGAGGATAAAATATCCATCGATGACAATAGCCTAAACGAACTCCGTTTATGGATATTATTCCTCAAACAATGAAACGGTCTCTCCTTCTTTTACAGCGACCTAATATCCTCCCCAGCAGACATTATTTTATTCACCGACGCTGCCCCGTCAATCGGATTCGGAGGCTACTATCAAGGACGCTGGTTCGCGTTCACTTGGCCGCCCCAGCTATTAGACCTGCGGCAACCACTAAAATCATCGGCGCTATTCGAGCTCTACCCACTAGTCGTCGCTGCATCCCTATGGGGTAAAGAATGTTCCTCTTTCCGCATCATAATTCACTGTGACAATGAATCAACCATTCACTGTATAAATAAAGGCCGTTCAAATTTGCTAGCATTAATTCCCCTACTAAGACGCCTAACTTGGATCTCAGCATGTGACCAGTTTATTTTAACTGCAAATCACTTACTGGGTCCAAAAACCAAATTGCTGACTCTCTCTCTCGTTTTGCCTTCCAGAAATTCAGACATTTGGCACCAGAGGCGGATCAGTTTCCAATCCAAGTCCCTCCTTATTCAGAGCTGATATTCCCATAGATCATCCTTTAAAAAACCTGCTTGGAGCCTCTCTCGACTTTATCCTTCAGGCAGTGGCACCTAGAACCCTGCAGTCATATTTAACAGCATGGAAAAGCTTTAAAACATTCCATGCATGTTATAACATACTGTTTCCTGATTTTTCCCTACTTTCCATTTCATCTTACATATCCTACCTCACAATTATCAAAAAACTCCAGATCAATTACATTAAAGGCTATTTGAGTGGAATTAAATTTTTCCACAAACTAATGTACGGCTCCCCTGCACCTCACATAGCTAATTCGCAAACAACTCTTCTCTTGAAAGGCATACAGAGAACCCACCCCACACGTCAAGACACCCGACAACCCATAACACTGAAAACACTCACTAAATGCATATCCAAAAAATTTCACATCCACTAGAGCCCATCCAACCACATCTCGCAACACATTCCTTCATTGACAAGACACTTCCTTCGAAATACACTTTGCATAATATAATTTAATAATGCTAATACAGCATCCGCATAACCGTTCCAACAGGAGATGCACACCTCATTATTATGCACCACTGCAAGCGCAGTGACTGCTCCTACGGGAGACGTACACTTTTATTATGCACCACCGCTAGCGCGGTGACCGCTCCTATGGGAGACATACACCTTTATAATTAGGCACCATCGCAAGTGCGGTGACAGCTCCCACGGGAGATGTACATCTTACTATGCACCACTGCAAGTGCAGTGACCGCTCCCACGGGAGACGTACATCTTATGCACCACTGCAAGTGCAGTGACCGCTCCCTCGGGAGAAGTACACCTCATTATTATGCACCACTGCTGGTACAGTGACCGCTCCTACGGGAGACGTACACCTTTATGAATTGTGCACCAGTGTAAGTGCAGTGACCGCTCCCATGGGAGACGTACACCTCATTATGCACCACTGCAAGCACAGTGACAGCTCCTACAGGAGACGTACACCTTTATAAATTATGCACCACTGCAAGTGCAGTGACCGCTCCCATGGGAGACGTACACCTCATTATGCACCACTGCAAGCACAGTGACCGCTCCTACGGGAGACGTAGACCTTTATAAATTATGCACCACTGCAAGTGCAGTGACCGCTCCCATGGGAGACGTACACCTTAATTATGCACCACTGCAAGTGCAGTGACAGCTCCCATGGGAGAAGTACACCTTATCACCACTGCTAGCGCAGTGACCGCTCCTATGGGAGACGCCCATCTCCAGTGGGAGTGATGACTCCTGCTGGAGACACTTAACGCATCACCATCAATACAGTAACTGCCTCCTCCCGAGACACACACCTTACAAAGCACAACCATCAACTCAACAGCACCCCTCCAAATTTTAAAGATCAGCAAATTTTGGGGGGCTCACACACTTGTCTGTCTGGTGTCCTGTAACCAGATAAGCAATTTTTGGGAGCGTTCTGGGGCCGGGCTAGATACTTCGCTGGAATCCCTATTCCTCTCTGTTTCCTGATAAGAGGAATAACTCGAGTTTGGGTGTCTTCCCCGAGCTCAGAGCCCTCTCCCCGGACAGCACGCCAAATACGCTTTATTCTGAAACTATTGCAAGTGTGAACTCGTGAAGTGATGTTTTATAAACAAATTTCGGGAGGAGCACGCGCGGAAGTTTCAGTATCAAATACGTCATTGACAATTATTCTATTATTCAATCAGTTCTTGACCAAACCCCTATATATACCAAAGCTGTCTTACCTGCAGCATCTTACGACTTTAGCATCCCTCCACCACCCCGTCACCTCACCTCTTAAGCATTACAATCCCGGGGGGAGCGTTCTGGGGCCGGGCTAGATACTTCGCTCGAATCCCTATTCCTCTCTGTTTCCTGATAAGAGGAATAACTCGAGTTTGGGTGTCTTCCCCGAGCTCAGAGCCCTCTCCCCGGACAGCACGCCAAATACGCTTTATTCTGAAGTGTGAACTCGTGAAATTGAAGTTAATGTTTGATCCAACTGTTTCAGTGTAGGTACTCATTTCCTCTGAATTCACTGAACCAGAACCATTTTTTTTACTGCATGGAGCAAATTAGTTAATTATCTCTTGTCTGTTGGCCATTTGTGCAGTTGTCTGTAGGAGAGATGGCATCGAGCATAAATAAATGTCCCTAAATCCCTTGCTGTTCTGATTGGATATTGGTTCTTTACCTCTGCTTGTGGATGACTTATCTGTTATATGCTTTGACATGATGTTATAATTCCATATACCTCAGTCAGGGAGGATTTGTAGAAGATGGTATGACATGCTGGGAAATTGCCTGCAGTAGCATTTACATGAATGCAATAAAAAGTATGTGAAAATGATAGGAGTTTGTTTACTAAAATGATGAACTTATATGCACACACACACACACACACACACACACACACACACACACACACACACACACTAATATATATATATATATATATATATATATATATATATATATATATATATATATATATATATATATATATATATATTAGGGATGTGACGATATTACAAACCGAACCAAAATATCGCGATACACCATCCACGATACGTATCACAAAACTCTCGTGGCGTACCGCGGTACTCCCACGCCCCCTGCTGCCCATTGTTGAGGTTGACATCACTTGTCTCTAACCAACTGAACCAATTTAAACACATCTTTACTTTATCACATTTGATTAAAATGTCTTAGTAATGATCAGCTTTTCATCTAAATATTATATTCTAAAGTTAGTATTTTCCAAGTGCATGTCATGTGACTTCAGTGAGCGATCACACTCGGTTACTGTATACGCATTATGGCTGCTTCGCATCTGTCGTAACTGTTTCAAAAAACTTACTTATAAGGAATAACATTTAAAAAGTGTGATAATTTCACAATGTGAGGGAGTAAGCAAAAGACACTTTCACAGAACTGCCAACAAAAGTGATTTAATGTGCAAAAGTGAAACAAGAATAATGCCCAAATATATCCAAAAGAGAAATATTAATATTATATTAATAAAAATAAAATAATAAAAATAATAAAAATAAAGGCAAAAATACAACCTAGGCTATAAATGGCTACTACCGTAACATTAGTTTCAGACAAAACTGCAATGTATTTTACTGGTGAATATGTGATGTAAAAACCACTTTACAAGCACAGTATATGTATATTTTTTTCATTAATTTCAACGGAAACTTATCTATCTAAATGGAAACTTAGATAATCAAAAATGAGCATCACTATGTTTGTTTTTCATAGTTCTATTTGTTTGACATAAACTGCAATTAGCAGTATTACTTAGTTAAGATGGCTGCACTAAAGAGAATTGTTTTTTCAGACTAGTCTATATTGGAGGTATTTATTTAATTTTTGTTGTTGTAAGAGGCTAAATTATCATATGCTTTTGTTTATATGACAAAACATGTCTTTTTGACTCAAGAAGGTCCATACTGACTCCAAAGGCAGATACTGATAATATCAAGGCCTGGTGTGTGGACTTTGGGGGTTTTACGATGTGGTCACGTGTTGATTGGTCCGTTTGAATGTCTCAGTATTTGGGCCTAAGTCACATGGTCAAGAAAGATACAAAATAGGTGGTAAAACGCTGCTCTGGCTCTTTTCTTTTCCTGGCCTGTCTTTTCCTGGTCTGCTTTCCTGCTCTGCTACTCTCCTCCTCTGGAGTCTTTCTTCTCTGACTCTACTGCAATTAGGGCCTGCTTCTGGGCTTGCTCTCTTTGTCTCTCTCTCCCTCCCCCTGTGTCTCTCCTTCTACCTCTGGTAACTGTAATTTTACTTTTAAGCTGGGTACAATTTATATCATATGTTTTATCATTTCATATCTCATCATTTTATACAGTTATTTTGTAAGTAATTCAGTTGTAACCATAGCAAGTTATTGTCATTAAAACATCTCATTATCAAGTATTTGTGAATTACTTTTGATTTAACATCAACGCCTAATTGCTCCATATTGCAATACAATACAATCACATAATATCAACGCTCTCCCACATTTATAGCTATTAATAATGCCCTTATTTCCGTTTTTGGTATAAGATTGAAGAAGAATGGTTTGGCTAGAATGTACAGTTTTTTACCATCAATACTAATAACTTTTTAGTCATTCGGCAGAACTACAGTTCGAACCGCTGTGGTTTTAAAACCCATTCCTACATTGTTTACTCGGGTATCCTGACTACTAAAATGTGATGGCAAAGTTAATAAAGAAAAAGTGTAGTTGTTCTTGTTATTAAGTGAATCTATTGTTCCTTAGCATTGCTGTTAAGATGACATCAACCCTAACCCCACAGCAAACAGAAACTGAACCAAACCGTGGCTCCAAAACCGTGAACCGAACCGTGCCTTTGGTGTATCGTTACACCCCTAATATATATATATATATATATATATATATATATATATATATATATATATATATATATATATATATATAATTTATTTTGTACAAATGAATAATAAATTAAGGATAACTAATAACTATGGCAAATTAATAGCACCTGTACAATTTGCAAACAAAACAACCTTTTCATCCTGGTCAGCAAAGGCTATTCATAAAGGGGTGGTCCAGAATGTAATTTTAAGGCTTGGTTGTGTTTATAAGATGCAAAGATATGTGTACTACTCATGTTTCACTTGAAGGAAATCACGTTATTTTTTCATAAATCTTACTTTGATTATATACAGCTACTCAGTTAACATGAAAACGACTGTAATATTTCCTAGTTCCTCTGAAAGACACCCTCAAGTGACTCTGATTGGTCAGCTGTCATAATGTGCTGTGATTCGCGGATCGGCCCCATATCACGCCCGCACAAGCACGCGCGTGTTTGTGTAAGTCAGTCAACCTCTCTAGTAAGGCTCGCTTTCTAAAATAAAATCTGACAAGTGTCTGTAACGAGGGAAAACGGGGTGCGGCTCCTTTAAGAGAGATCGCCATTGTGTGTGTCTATGTGTGTGTGTGTGTGTGTGTGTGTGTGTGAGTGTGTGAACTGTCCATAGACGCGTGTAACACGAGAAATGCATGTGCGCGGGACCGATGTTTATTTTTATTTTTCTCTGATGCTCGGATTAAGTTATTTTCTGTAACATACAGTGACACTGTTGACAGAAGAATAAAGCACAAGATGTGGGATGCAACCTGTGTGAGCCTTGATTGATTTTTCTGCTGCTACACGAGTTAGGCGAGCTCTCCTGTATTTTTTAAATTCAACGCGTTACACTGCGTCTTTCACATATATTCGGAATATGCATGTGTAAGTAATATGAATCTTTCACATATCTTTTGCGAGTTCATTATCTGAGATGTAAAACGCAGAAAAAGCACCTCATAAAGAAACACGCACGTCCTGGTGAAGTGTATGTGTGTGTTTACAGCAGTTTGACTGATAAATATGATATTGTAGCTAAATTGTTAGCAGTGCCAAACAGCATTTCCCATTGTTTACAATTTTGCTACAGCAACGCTAGACACTGTTCATGTAATAGATCAATTTTAACAAATAAAAACACTTACAGGTTGTGGCCTCAGAGTCCACAGCTTCTGCTTGTTGGAGCTGCTCCTTTGAGGAGATTTTAACCAAATCCAGCACTGAACTGGGAGAGATTCTGGAAGTTGTGTTTTGTCAAATCATGCTTGCTATGTATCTTATAATTCTCTGGAACAGAATTAAAATTAAACTGTAAGCACTTCTGTCATTGTGTCATGTCATTTGGAACCCCAAATACAGAAAAAGAAGAAGCTTTGTGGAAATAGCAGCCTTTGGATTTTAGCTCTCTCTCTGCTGTAACTTTACAGCACCTCTGGCCACGCCCCTTAGCTGCGCAGTGTGTGTGCGCGGTAAAGGTACGTTTGTGATCTCACAATCCCGGAAGTATTTTTTTAAAATCTCCAAAATTTCTTAATTGTAGGCTTTGCTAAGCTAACTCTGTAAAAACCAAGGTCTCCCTTTGCATTGAACTTTGAGCGTCTTACATTTAGAGATGCTGTTTATGTTCACAAAGCTACATTACACATCAACTAAAGTTTAAAATATAATATCGCAATAAACCACCCCTTTAAGATCTCTACATCATTGGTCTCAAACTCAACTCCTGGAGGTCCACAGCTTCAACTACCTAAGTTGGCATTCTGAGACCCTTCTATTAATCTTGAGTATCTCATTAATGTAACCAACGGGGTTAACTATCGCCTCAAAAAACAAGCTGGAGCACCAACAACAGTTCAGCTTACTTGATGCCACTAGCTCTATTAGATTATCTGTTCCCCCTGGTAACCTGGCAGAATCTGTTCAGCTGGAAGTAACCCTGCTAATTCAGGCCAAATGAAATTGATGGATGAGAGAGATGTTGTGTCTATTGTGGTGAGTTAGACCGTTTGTGAATTTACTGCCCTGATCTGACAAAAAGGCTTGAAAAGCCAAATCTCATCCTGATATTTGTTGGTTATGGCAAGAATATAACAATCTTTTGCTCTGCTACCATGGGCTCAATTATTCATGTCTCAATGTCCTAGAACCAACAACACCATCAAGTCTGGGACTTTGCTATGTCAAGATCTTCAAGAGTTTTATGAATTTTAAAATGGCCCAGAGTCTTGCCATTCACCCTGTGACTTTTCAAGAACCCCTTAACATTACTACAGTTAATGGCAGTTTCTGTTTATGTCTGGTTAGTAAGTGCACTCCGCCTCTTAGGCTACAAGTGGGAAATAACCAGGATGTCAAAGTGTTCTTAATTCATTTTCATAAGCTCCCTAATATCCTTGCCTTGGTTAACTGCTCACAAGCCACAAGTTGACTTAAGTGGGTCAGACACTGCTTTCTGCTGTTCCACTGAGCTACTTAAAACCAACTAGAAATCACTGCCAAATAACCTCAAGAGAATCATCATCATTAGGCAAGGGAAGGCAAGTTTATTTATATAGCACATTTCATACACAGTGGCAATTCAAACTGCTTTACATAAACAGGAATAAAAGTATAAGAAAAATAAAAAACAAATAATAAAAATGCTTTAAAAAAGTGGTAAAAACAGATCAAATGTGTTAAAACAAGTTATAAAATGAATGAAAAAGAGAAAAACATAATAGAGCGATCTGTCGGATGTAGCACAGGGCTCATTCAGCCTAATGTTGGAGCACATCTGATCATTTCTGAAAGCTGATTTCAGCAGTGAGGGGCATAGTAGCTGAAAGCTGATTCACCTTGCTTTGAGTGAACTCTTGGAATTTTGGGTTTATATGATCCTAAAGATCTGAGTGATCTGTTAGGTTTGTATTCAGTGAGCACATCTGTAATGTGTTGAGGTTCTATGCCGTTTAGTGATTCATAGACCAGTAATAATACTTTAAAATCTATTCTGAATGTAACTGGGAGCCAGTGTAAAGACCTGAGGACAGGTGTGATGTGCTCTGGTTTCTTGGTTCTGGTCAAAATCCTGGCCGCAGCGTTCTGGTTGAGCTACAACTGTCTGACTGTCTTTGTGGGAAGGCCGGTGAGGAGGCCATTACAGTAATCCACCCTGCTGCTTATGAAAGCATGAACAAGTTTCTCTAAGTCTTCACTGGAAACAAAGCATCTGATTCTTGCAATGTTTTTGAGATGGTAGTATGCTGATTTACTAACTGCTTTGTCATGACTGTTAAAACTCAGATCTGACTCCAGAGTCACACCAAGATTCTTGACCTTATTTTTTGTTGTTTGACCTTTAGTGCCAAAGTACACATTGACCTTGAGAACCTTATCTCTGTTCCCAAACGCAATGACAGTTTTCTCTTTGTTTAACTGAAAAAAGTTTTGTCACATCCAATTGTTAATTTCGTCAACGCATTGGCAGAGGCTGTCAATTAGATTAGATTTTTTTAGATTAGATTCAACTTTATTGTCATTACACATATACAAGGCAACGAAATGCAGTTTCGGTCTAACCAGCAGTGCAATAGCAACAAGTGCAGGATACAGGTAGAAGTTATAAAGTGCAGTTATAGGAAAACTATGGTAATATTTACAGATGGATGTACTATGAACATTATATACAGGTTGTATTAGCTTTGAACAGAGATTTACAATAAATGAATATATGTACAGGATGCTATTAATAGCAGAAGTGTGCAGATAGATAAACATAATTACAAATGTCCATGTGCAGTGGGTATGTACAGTTCAAATAAATGAATCAGTGCAATGAATATGTGCAAACTTTAAATGTGCAAATGTTAAATAGTGCAGTGATTGTGCGGAGTATAAGTTAGAGGAGTGTGGAGGTATATTGGGGGGCAAAAAGAGTCAATGAGGGGCAGAGTTCAGAAGGGAGACAGATCTGGGGAAAAAAAATGTTCCTCAGTCTGCTGGTTTTTGTCCGGGAGAGCCTGAAGCTCCTGCCAGAAGGCAGGAGAGAAAAAGGTCTGTGAGCAGGGTGAGAGGTGTCCTTAAGAATACTGCGTGCTCGGCGCAGACAGTGTTTCTTCTGGATGTCCTGGAGCAGATTATTGTCGGTGCACCAAGTGGCCAGATGCTGTATCTCCTCCCTATAGGCAGTATCATCATTATTGCTGATTAGACCAATCACTGTGGTGTCATCTGCAAATTTGATGATGGTGTTGGATCTGTTCACAGGCCTACAGTCGATGGTAAAAAGGGAGTAGAGGAAGGGGCTCAGCACGCAGCCATGTGGTACACCAGTGTTGAGTGTGATGGTGGTGGAGCAGATGTGACCTGATCTAACATTCTGACGTCTGTTTTTCAGAAAGTCCATAACCCAGTTGCAGAGAGACGTGTCGATATCCAGGTCTCTAAGTTTGATCAGTACCTTAGAGGGTATGACAGTGTTGAATGCTAAGCTGAAGTCAACAAACAGCATTCGTGCATAAGTGTTTTTACTGTCCAGGTGTGTGAGGATGAATGCAGTGCTATGGAGACGGCATCTTCTGTGCTCCTGTTGCATCGGTAGGCAAACTGATGTGGGTCCAGTGTGGATGGCAGAGAGTCTTTCAGATGTGCCAGGATCAACCGCTCGAAACACTTCATGATGATGGGTATAAGTGTTACAGGGTGGTAGTCATTCAGGGATGTTGAGCTGGAGTGTTTGAGCACTGGCACAATAGAGGTGGTTTTAAAGCATGTTGGCACAGTTTCTAGGTTAAGCGACAGGTTAAAAAATGTCTGTGAATACCCCAGCAAGCTGTTCTGCACATGCTTTGAGGACACACCCAGGAATACCGTCTGGTCTAGCAGCCTTACGCACATTGTCCCGACTCAGTGTGGTGTAGACTTCTGAGGAGGTGAGTGTGATAGGTGAGTGGTCGGTTGAGGAAGTGTTCCTGGTGTAGGGTTCTGTAAAGTCTCTTTCAAAGCAGGCATAAAAGTCATTTAGCTCGTTCAGGAAGGAGACATTTGTGGCTGTGGGGGTGGACTGGCTGGGTTTGTAGTTGCTGATGGTCTGGATGCCCTGCCACATGTGCCAAGGATCAGAGTTGGAAAAGTGCTCCTCTAGCTTTAGCTTGTAACAGTGCTTGGCCTTTTTGATGCCCCTCTTCAGATTAGCCCTGGAAGTGCTGTAGGCCTGTGCATCCCCTGATCTGAAGGCTGAAGTTGGGTATGTGGTGATCTGTTTCTGTGTTGTAACACTGTCTATGGTGGTGTTGATATATTGCAGAACAGAGGACGTGTAACTGTCAATGTCTGTGTGAGAGCCACATGTGGCCTGGGAAGCGAACATACTCCAGTCTGTGTGTTCAAACCTGTCCTGGAGTGTGGAGTCTACCCCCGCTGGCCACACTTTGATGGTCCTTGCTGATGGCTTCACACAGTTGATGAGGGGTGAGTACTTGGGGTGAGGAACAAAGAAAGGTGATCTGATTGAGCCAAGTGGGGGAGGGGGGTCACAGCGTACGCTTCAGCCATGTTGGTCTAAAGTTTTGTTTCCCCTTGTGTGGCAGAAAATGTTTTGATGGAATTTGGGGAGCACTGTCTTTAAGCTTGAGTGATTGAATTCCCCTGCAACAATAAAAGCAGCTCCGGGTGAGCTGTCTGTTGTTTGCTGATGGCTGCATGAAGTTCATTCATAGCAAGCTTGGCATCAGCATCGGGAGGAATATAGGCAGCAGTTATTATGGTGGAGGTGAACTCCTGTGCCAGTCTACATTTAACCATTAGAAATGCCAGGTTAACAGAGCAATGTCTCCCAACGACGACAGAGTTTGTGCACCAAGCTTTGTTAATATAAATGCATAATCCTCCACCTCTGGTCTTACTGGAGTCATCCGCTGTTCTGTCTGCTCGGAATGTTTGCTGCTCAGTTAGCGATACAGCATTGTCTGGTATCCCGCTGTTTAGCCATGTTTCTGTGAAAATCCTGACCTTACAGTTCCATAATCTTTTGCTGTGGTTGATGCACAGTCGAATCTCATCCATTTTGTTCACCAGTGACCGTACATTGGCGAGAAAGATGCTGGGTAAAGAGATCCGGTGTGGTGTTAGCTTTAGCTTAGCTCTTAGCCCGCCGCGCTTCCCCCGTCTTTGTTTACGTTCTCTACGCCGCCTTCGAGCACTTCCGCCCGGCCAGGTAGGGCGCTCAGGCCCGGGTGTCCTGGCGATCTCAAGGATGAGTCGAAGATTGCTAATAAAACTGTCCGGAATGCACAAACCAATTTCCAAGATCTCCTGTCAGGTGTACAATGTAAAGGCACTGCTGTTCTGCACGAACAGACCTGAAATGAGCAGGAATAATACTGCAAAATTGCAGAAACTCGAGAGACGCTGAGCCTTGCGATGTGACCGCACCGCCATCTTGTCTCGAATTCCTGTAGGGGCTGTAGTCATTAGGCAGTAGGGCTAAGTAGATCTGAGTGTCATCAGCATAGCTGTGGTAGGAAATTTGGTTCTTTCTTGTTATTTGGCTCAGAGGAAGCATATCAAGGTTGAAAAGGAGAGGTGCCAGAATCGAGCCTTGTGGGACTCCACATGTCATGGGTGTACACCTTGACCTATGGTCACCTATACTGACATAGTAACCTCCAACACCATTTTGAAGAATGATGTGGGGAGCGTGTCAAGACTGCAGGTTGATGTTTTCATAATTTGCACAATCTCTTCTAAGATTTTGCCTGTAATTGCCATGAAATCAGACATAATGTCTGATTTCTTAAGTTATGGTTGAGCTTGTCTGACTTTGACACAACTTGGCTGATTGGATGAGCTGATTGCCTTTCTGATATTATTTATCTTGTCAGTAAAGAAATGAGCAAACTCAATACATTTGTTTTAAGAGAATAGTTCACTGGGAATCCTACTGGGTGGGGGTGGGGGGGGGGTGAGTCTCTCTACTGTTGCAAAGAGAGTGCGGGAATTATTTAAGTTGCTATTTATAAGGCATGAAAAGAAAGTCTTCCTAGCAGTGTTAGTTCCATATTAAAAGCATGAAGACTGTCTTCATAGATATTATAATGGACTTCTAGTTTCATCTTTCTCCACATACGCTCAGTTTTTCTGCACTGTCTTTTCATCGTTTGTACTCTTGGTGACCTTGTCCAAGATCCCTCTTGCCTGCTTGTCATCTTCTTGACTTTAACAAGAGCAATGTCATCTATGACATTCTTAAATTTAGAGTTAAATCAACAAGAGCATCAACTGAGTCTGCAGATTTACATGGTGCTAGTGATATGGCCTTCATAAACTGCTCACTAGTGTTCTCATTTATGCATTTCTTTCTGACATAGACAGATCTATATTTATTAGCTGGAGTGATCAACATATCAAAGAAAATACAGAAATGATCAGATTTTTTTCATCAGATTTCAACAGTCGGTGAAATGTGTAAACCCTTAGTTCTAAGTAGATCAAGAGTGTGTCCACGATTGTGTGTGGGTCCATGAACATGCTGAGTCAGATCAAAAGTGTTAAAAACAGTCACCAGTTCTTTTACAGCATTGATTTATGGATTATCAATGTGAATATTAAAATCCCCAGCAATAGTAAAACAGTCAAATTCAAAGTATACTATTGATAACAGTTCTGTAAAATCATCAATAAAAGTTGGAGAATATTTTGCCTGTAGATAATGATCAGTAAGATGTGAGAAGCACCTTTTAGTGCTATACTCACATATTTAAAAGACAAATAGTCAGCAAATGACTCTTGTTTACACTCATAGACATTTTTAAACAGGGCTGTGATGCCCCTACCTCTCCTATTAGCTCTGCAAACACTCAATAATC
The DNA here is from genome assembly GCF_903798145.1 of Danio aesculapii. NCBI lineage: Eukaryota > Metazoa > Chordata > Actinopteri > Cypriniformes > Danionidae > Danio > Danio aesculapii. The sequence goes on from NC_079453.1 coordinate 16,107,315, forward strand.
AAAGTTTAAAGGAGCTGTTTTATTCAGAACTGCCTCGCTACAACTGTCATCTAGCCATGTTTCATTTAAAAGCATAAAATCAAGGCAATTTGTGTTGATAAATAATAATAGACACCATATTTGAGTGATTTGCTATACAGCCTGAAGAAGTCTTTGGTTTTCCGTCACAAAATACAACACATATATGTGTAGAGAAAGCTACAGGCACACTGGGGTTCAATCTCCTACAACTAGTGTTCTTATCTCAGGTGCAATCGGAGCAGAATGCCGCTGTCTAGTCGGCCTTGAGCCTCTGTTCCATGCAGAATTAGCTGCTGAGTCATGCGATCTCTGTCTGACTGCATTTGGGGATTCTTCACCCATACTACTCAAAACTCCATATCTGTTCTGAGGCTATATTTGAGTCCGAGCTGTATTTGAGGTAGAAGACGCTAATGCAGCAGCGTATGATCTGACCCCGCGAGTACCCTTTGGTCTCGCACCTTGTTTTTTCCATTTGTTATCACGCTCATTTTCAACAGTTTTTTTCTGTTTTTCTGTGCTCAAAACAGTGGCAGAAGTAGATTTATGGGACTCACCGGCTGTATGTTGTGAGGGTCCACAATAAAGTGGTCCTGTGTAATCCGGCAGTTCTGGTCGGATCGCAAATAACTTTGTTTCAAGAACTGCAATCTTTTGTAGAAGTTTGTGACAGTTTGTACAGCAGTGAGATTCTGAATTAATCTGATCCAGAGTCATTTTCACATCCGTGTTTTCCAGTCTCCAAAATGTAAATAGTAATTTTATAATAGTATTGGATAATTGTTAATTTAATAGTATTGGATAATTGTTGATAAAAAAACAAGGTAAAACTCAAATACCTTTGTAAAAAGGTGTGGATGATACTTAATGGATCTGCTGAAGATACTAAAGCCCTGCTTACACCGTGAGATTTAAGCCACGATTTTGTCATCTGAGACAAATTTGGGAAATCCTAAAAATCCTTTGATCGCTGGTTTGACATGTCAGACAGTCGCCTAATGCACGTTGTGATCAGATTTTTCCCCTGATGAAGTTTTGGCAGTGTCTGAAGAGTTCACACTCTTTCCTGCAGTGTGACAATTGCGATGCGTGTCAATCCAAGAACCAATAGGAGTGCCGAATCTGATGACGCAATCCATGACCAATTCAAATGACCAGGGGAAAATGTCAAAACTATTTTTTTCTTCCTGGTCTTATTATTGAGACACACTGTGTGCAATTGCCACTACATATATAATTGCTGTGAGGAATCATTTTTATAACACTGGATAGTGAACATTGTGTCATGGATGTTTTCTTCTGTGTTTAGCATGTCTTCATTGTTGTTCAGTCTAACAGTATGACAGCTTTTACAGTGTGAAATGGGTGTTACATCTTTTGTGTGATCATGCTGTCTTTTTTTCCATTTCTGTTTAAATGTGGTGAGCATTTATTTTGTTTATTTTGATATCTCTCATTACGTCCCTTCCTCTTGTTACCCTATAGTTACCCTGATTTTCTATTAATATTATTGATTTTACTCACCTCAATTTTGTTAGTGATTCCTCTCGTGCCCTATTTATTCCCCTCTTGTGTGTAGTCCTGTGCTAGATTTTTGTTTGCGAGTGCGCCCATGCTACGCCACGCTCGTCTTGTCTTGTCTCCTGTCGGTTCCCTCTTGTCCTGTCTTGTTTTGCTTTTCTGTTGTGCTGCTCCATGCCAGGACCACTGCATTCTTGCCAATGCATCTCACGAAGCCTATTGGCTTCATGCGATCACTGGCTTTCTCTCCTTCTCTCTTGCACCTCTTCCACATTGCCCACACAGTCATGCTTCAGGCTTACATTCACCCAAGCCTGCACTTGTGTCTGCCTGTGTTCCTGACAATGGGAGTCATGTTTGCACAATCTGACATGATACAATCATTTAGGAGTATAAAAAAATAATAATAAATCCCACAGTGTGAGCCGGCCCTAAGTTTGATACTTGCACATCCCACCAGTTTGAAAGAGTGTTTTAATGTAGCTAGCTCATTATTTGTTAAATATACCAAAACATTGGATGTCTGGTCCCACTCATTTGTTAAACTGTGTTTAGAGAAATGCTTAAATTGCTTAAAAAAGTTTGGTCCCCATCATCTATTAGGAAGATCAGCTAGGGCTTGCTGAGGTGAAGTGGGCAAAGCTTAATATAGCCACAGACTGCAAAAATTGATTCTATCCAGAAAGCTCTCTAGCCTACTACAAAGTCTCAGGTATGCGTCTTTTTTACTACTACTGTTTTAACACCAGCTTGTTATCAATAGCATGCCCCCGGACTTCAACTAGGCCAACCCAAAGTCTTCATTTTTTTTTGCTTCAGCCATTCAGAATTAGATTTACTGGTGTGCTTTGGATCATTATTGTGCTTCAGAAGTTCACTTAAGCTTGAGGTCACTAACAGATGGCCAGACATTCTCTGATATTCTCTGACAAGCAAAGTTTTATAGAGTGGAGTATTTCATACAGTGCATATTAAATATGTACATAATTATTTTAATCTAAAGGTATATGAAGTGAAAAATTCCATTTTGTGTCCCTATTGTGAGATGGAAGTATTGTGATCCATGTGTCTCTGTGGGTCAGAGACAATGTAGATTATAAGGAATATTGATTAGCTCAACAAGCTATTTTGCAAGTTCTTAACACCTTTGTCATTCAGCAGAACAAAGGATGGACGGTTCTCCAACGTCTCCATTGCCACTTTTACTAATAAGCTTAACAAAAAGGCCAGAGGTAAATGTTAACTCTGCAGCATTTGTGCACATTGAAAAATAATTTCCACAAGTTCCTGACTTTACCGCTGATCACTACAGCAATGATACAATAATAGAATTAATAATAATAACCCCAAAATACCTATAAATACTACATCGAACTGACGATTAGCATTATTAGATATATTTCACAACCACTAGTAATTGTATCAAAACGTTTATCTGGATGGAGCCATGAGTGTCTTCCCTGAGCTTTTGTGATGGTTTAGGCATTGGGTCTGATGTAAGATTCAAATGCTGATGATGACCATCTGCATAGAAGTTTTTTGGTAGCCCTGGAAACTTCTCATTCTATAGCAGTAGTAGCTGCTCCAATCCTGAACGAGTGGCCAGTATAGAGGAAATGTGAAAGACTACAGCTTTTAAGAGCTGTGGCTAGGTGAGAATTAAACCAAGCTTTAGTGATTGGTGCAATAAGTAAGAATAAATAAGATAGAATAAATAAGGGTGAATTGATAGAAGTTTTTAAGCGTGTTTTAAGATATCTGACCATTGATAAGAAGGGGCGAAATTAACTTTCAGTTTTATAGATGAATAATGTGGCGGCCACACCAGTTTTGGAATGCTTAAGAACTATGTTGAAATAATCTGGTGAGAATTTAATATCAGACAAAGATAATCACCGCAAGGGGTTAAATTTAGAAGCTAAAAGAAATAATGCTTCAAGCAAGGCGTTATAATAATTATAGAATAAACCATAAAGTGACGATTAATTTTTCCAAAATAGGAAGTGTAATTGGTAGCTGTTTGTCATTACTGTATGTACGAAATTTGTAATGCCTTTAAGAAGCAAACGAATGGAGGGGTCTGTGAAAAGACTGATATGATCAGGATTGTGGTATCTGGCAAAAAAAAATTAAATGTCTGCTAACAATTTTTGAATTGTAGGAAGCTTTAATTTGCGATTTTCAAAATTATAGACTAAAAAGGAACAAACGGTAGTAATCAGGAAATATAGGGCAAAAAAAGGAAAGTCCGAAAAGGACAGGCAAAAAGTTACAAATAGGAACCAAGCCGATTTGTATGCATTAAGGGTCGAAGGCGCGATTCCTTTAGCCATATATTGTCTGACTAATAGCGTTAATTCATAGAGGGTATTTTTTAATTTAGTAGAATATAAGCTGGGATAGGACAAGGGGTTGGGACCTGATTGGCCCATGGATGCAGTAATTTGAAAGCCTGAATTTGAAAGCAAGAGAGTGAGTCAGCTGCAGTGTAAATATGTCCACGTATACGGTGCATCCGGAAAGTATTCACAGCACTTCACTTTTTCCACATTTTTTTATGTTACAGCCTTATTCCAACATGGATTAAAGAGCCCATATTATACATGAAATAGGGTCATATTTAGGTTGTAAGGGTCTCCAACAACAGTCTAATATGCATGCAAGGTCATAAAACACTTTGATGGTCTTATAATCTGCATTTATTTTTACCTAATTATCCCAACGACTCCCATATGAATCGTTCAGCGATTCATTTGTTCCCAACCCCCTCCTCAGCGCGAAGCTAATCTGCGCTGATTGGACCGATGACAGCCTGCTGCGATTGGTCGACAGTGACAGGCTTCAGCACGAGACAGAGTGAAATGCCCAGCTGGTAATCAACTATATAAAAGTAGTCACAGTGCATACACGCTTCATAGTGTAAGGCTTTTTTCACACACACACAACCCTCCTCAGAAGAACTGGGGAGATCGACGCGAGTCTCTCTCTCTCCCTCTCCCTCTCTCTCTCTCACACACACACACAACGCTCCTCAGAAGAACTAGGGAAAGCGACGCGAGTCTCTCTCTCTCTCTCTCTCTCTCTCTCTCTCTCTCTCACACACACACACACACAACGCTCCTCAGAAAAACTAGGGAAAGCGACGCGAGTCTCTCTCTCTCTCTCTCTCACACACACACAACGCTCCTCAGAAGAACTAGGGAAAGCGACGCGAGTCTCTCTCTCTCTCTCTCTCACACACACACACAACGCTCCTCAGAAGAACTAGGGAAAGCGACGCGAGTCTCTCTCTCTCTCTCTCTCTCTCTCTCTCTCTCTCTCTCTCTCTCTCTCTCACACACACACACACACACACACACAACGCTCCTCAGAAGAACTAGGGAACGTGACACGAGTCTCCTGTCTCCTAGCTTACGATCGATCGCCATAGCAACGACAAACGGCAGTGGAACGCGAGCTCACAAAAGCCTTTAACGTTAAATCCGTAAACAAAGCGGCACGCGTCGCGTTTTTAACGTGGCTTTTATGTGATAAGAGAATATAAAGAGTAACCGCGTGTACTGTACCAGGTTAACAACTCATCTTTGGGTAGAGACTGTCAATATTATCCATCTGAGCACAGCGTGACTTCATTGGACCGGCGGCGTCTGTGTGTGTGTCTAGTGTTTTTTCTGTGTTAGTGGGCGGGGCCGCAGGTTTCAAATCTCCCTGGTTTGCGCGCGTAACTACTGGCGAGGCTTGTGTTTCGTGGCTGCGTCATCGCGAAACACCTAATGACTCGTTATCAAGGCGACTCGTTTGAAGCACTATGAGTCGACTCTTTTATAGATGAATCAATAGTTTTAAACACTGTACACTTACAGATTTAAGCCTTAGCTGGATATTTCACTTCACTTAGAGCTGTGTTACACACTACATGGAAGGGCATTTTCAAAAACCCATAATATGGGCTCTTTAAATTCATTTATTTTCTCAAAATTCTACACACAATTCCCCATAATGACAATGTTGCAAATTTATTAAAAAATAAATAAATCATAGTATTCACAGCCTTTGCTGTGAAGCTCTAAATTGAGGTACATTATGTTTCCACTGATCATTCTTGAGATGTTTCAGCAGTTTAATTGGAGTTCACCTGTGGTAAATTCAGTTGATTGGACATGATTTGAAAAGGCATACACCTGTCTATATAAGGTCCCAGGGTTGACAGTTCATGTCAAAGAATAAACCAAGCATGAAGACAAAGGAATTGTCTGTAGACCTCTGAGACAGGATTGTCTCGAGGCACAAGGGTTGGGAAAGTTACAGAAAAATGTCTGCTGCTCTGAAAGTTCCAAGTTTCAGTATAGTGGCTTCCATCATCCATAAGTGAAAGATGTTTGAAACCACCAGGACTCTTCCTAGAGCTGGCCGGCTATCTGAGCTGACTGATTGAGGGAGAAGGGCCTTAATCAGGAAGATGATCAATAATCTGATGTTCACCTTGTCTGAGCTCCAGCGTTCTTCTGTGGAGAGAGAAGAACCTTACAAAAGGACAACCATCTGTGCAGCAATCTGCCAATCAGGCCTGTATGGTAGAGTGGCCATACGGAAGCCACTCCCCGCCTGGAATTTGCCAAAAGGCATCTGAAGAACTCTTACACCATAAGAAACAAAATTCTCTGGTCTGATGAGACTAAAATTTAACTCTTTGGAGTGAATGCCAGGCGTTATGTTTGGAGAAAACCAGATGCCGCTCTTCACCAGGCTAATACCATCCCTACAGTGAAGCATGAAGGTGGCAGCCTCATGCTGTGGGGATGTTTTTCAGCAGCAGAAACTGGAAGACTAGTCAGGATAGAGGGAAAGATGAATGCAGCAATGTACAGAGACATCCTGAATGAAGACCTGCTTCAGAGTGCTCTTGACCTCAGACTGGGGCGACGGTTCAGTGAAGTTTAAACAACACTGAACTAAACTAAACTGAACTTAAACTCTGTAGTCTGGACTTTACTATAACTATGTTAAGCTGCTTAGACACAATCTATATTGTAAAAAGCGAATTGAATATTCAACAAGCATATGTAAATCACCAGACATGAACAAAGGGACATAAAAACTGGCTAGAAGACAACTAACTTCCCATTGGCTAACTCAGCCACTGTGTTTATGACATCAGCAATTCTATTTGAAGAAGGCATGACCAGTTCACACGCTCTTCTTTAACTCCTCTCTTCTTTAACTCCACTCCTCTCTTCATTCTGTCACCAGCCAAAATGGGCCTCACCCAGGCTTCGGCCTTCTCACTTTTCAGAGACTTTCAGCATCATACCAATCTTTATATTCTGGACATTTCCAACTGATAACCTCACTGGAATGCTGATCAACCAATCAGAATGGAGAAAAACCAGCAACAAATCATCAGAAGATTTCCAAGCCAGCACACACTGCGTAAGCCACTGACAAAACTATGAGAACTGTTATGAAACTCCACACGAGACAAGACCAAAAGAATGGTCAGGCACTAAAACAATACACTTTCTTATCTGAGAAGATCAGCTAGGAAACCAGTTGTTCAGGTTGTCTCGATCATGCATCCTAAGCCCCCTTTTTTGCCCTGGACTTTACCTTCTCCACCAGAGCAGCTCACTCACACTCCACACAGAATGTCACACAGAAGTTTTTAATCTTGTGTGTATCTTGTGGCTCTATATTCAGGTTTTGTGTCATTTTAAATGTCTCTGTGTGATTGGTAAAGTGGTCCTAATTTCAGTGTAATAGTTTAAAATCTCCCTTATATCAGTTAATTTGGGTTTTGACTTTGATAAGATCTTTGCCAGATGCTCCACTCCAGGGAAAATGGTCTTCACATCAACTCATGACCAGGCAAGAGTCTTGGTGAAGCTTTTATTGTCTTGAATTTATGATGATTTGAGTATTTAGGTGAAAGGTGCAGAAGTGTCTGTGGGATTCTGTAGCCAGGATACTCCGTTGCAGTATGTAAGTCTCTGAGCTCTGCATCAAGGCTTATATGCTGCAATGTATTTCTACAGGTAAGGCATTAATCTCTAACTCTTAAATGTATCTTTGAGTAATGAATATAGTATGATATAATCTAGGGGCGAAATCAAACTTTCTTTAGGAATGAGCAAGCATTGGGCGGCCTATTATTACTTAAAGGAAATTAGCTTATCCTTTATCTAAGAACCAGAACTGGCGAGGATGTGTCCGTGAGCAGATGTAACTGGCCAGCATACTGACTCTAAGCGACATCAGGAAAATGATGAACCATTAACTGAAAATAAGGATTTATTAGGTGTAGGAACTCAGCCATATTCTAAGCGGAGTTAAAACCAGCAGTCATGGAGGCCTCATTGCGCCCCCTTCGTCTCCTCCTTAATTAAGTATCGCCCAGAGCTTAATTCCAATATACACTCTTCTTTCCCCATTATAAGACAAAAGGACGTGTTGTAACCGCGGGTTAATAAGTAATGGCCCATCGGGAAAATCCGGCCATTTGGCCCCTCACATGACTATGTTAATAAACTTGCACCCAAAAGAAGAACGACACATGTGTGTCTCTTCAGTCGCGTGATCCTCCCCCTCCCCTCTTGCTGTAAAAGAAGATGGCATCAGCATTGTTTCGGTACAAAAAGCCAGCACGATTTTTGGACATTTCACATTTAAAAGTGTGTTTTGCTTTAATGTTTTATTGCTTATAGTTGTGTATGTTTTACTACGTATGTAAGCAAGTGTATTCACTATGAAGTGCATGTAAATGAAACATTGTTCAGCGGCTTTTGTTTGGTTTCATGAGGGGTTTCCACGCATAAACTTTGCGTTGCATGCTTCCCGTCTTTACAACACGCCTGCCGGACATCGCTCATGGAAGAACTACCTGTGTAAAGCCTGCATCTGTCCGCCGTTACATCACGACGGCAACGAGAACCCGTTCAAAGGATCTCAAGCTGCTTCTGTGTACGTTCGCCACTCACATGAACTCAGTCTGACAATGTTCTGCTCGTATAACCGCTTTCCCGGGAACACTCAGACGCAGCCCCATCCAGCAGTAGGGTTAGTCATTCAACTTCTCTGAACTCTTACTTCCTAAGTCTCGTAATTCTGCCTGAGCAGTCACTGGAGGAATTCCCATTCAACAAACTTCCCGCGTGCTGACGTCAAACTCTCTGTCACCTGGACAGGGAGTCCCACACTCCAGAAGACGAAGGAAAACCCTCTCCAACAAAGGACATCCCAGCCACGTCAACGCACTGCAACCAATCGGCTTCGCCGGAGTTTCCCTCAACCAGCTGACGAGTGTGACTGGTCATCAAAACGCAAGTAACACAAACAACTTTCACTCCTTGCTGAAGCTGGTGTTAAATTTAAGCAGTAAACCTTAGTCAGATTCTCTGCTTGGTGTTTTTCTCAGGTTGCAATGCTAAGAACTTAGCAAGTGCGAGACGTTTGGGACTCTTTGTTGTTCATCCTCAGTCATTCACTCATTCCAGAACTGTGTGTGTGTGTGTCTGTATGTTTGTCTTTTACGTAGAATAGTGTACTGTGTGTGTAGCTTAATAAACTTGTGTTTCATTTTAAGATCCTTGTCGGAGTTGTATGTGTTTAAAAGTTACTGCCTCAGCCATATGGTCTTGCTACCTTGCTTGAAGAAATACTGAAATCCTGTTTTATATTATTGTTGGCCACGTAATACTATAACATAGATCTACTAAAGCTAAAGTCGCGCTGCTTACTTCTATTAGGGTGGACCAATAGATGACGTAAGTGTACGTGTTAACCTGTTTCTGACTGTGAGTCAGTCATTTGAATCTTCTGATTCGAATCCCCGGAAATTAATATGAATTAATTTGAATTTATGAGCTAATTCTTAGAGTACCGGACACATTAGATGGTCCAGGCACTACATATAATGGTGGAGAATGCGGGCAGTAGCTTGAACTAACTTTCAAGCACATAAAACCCCTGAAACACATTGTCTCTATTTTTGACCATAAAGATAGATTAGAGGAAACAGAGTTTGCTACACATGTCATTACTTTGTCATTGTACCATGCGTTTTATTGCTTGACTCCATGCTGAAGTGTTGCTGAGAAAGTAAAACTGCATTTAAGTCGTCCGCCATAACAAACCGTGCACAAAAGTGCATTTAATTCTTTCGCCGAGATGAACAGCGCTGTAACTGCAATTAATTCATCCGCCGAGACGAACCAAGCACAAAACTGCAGTCTATTCGTCCGCCAAGACGAATAGTAAAGCCGCTTTGAGAGCGCAGAAAGAGGTGGATAAGCATATCCCTTATCTCTCCTCTTAAAAGGGCCTTATACAGTGTGATTCCTTATGCCGCGAGACTCCGGCTCTGAAATCAACTGTTTTTCTCCTGGCTACTGGGTTTAGAATAAATCAACCCAACTTTGCTGTTTTATTCGCTAAGGGTAGTGCATTAAAGAATGCAGTTGCTTAGATAACTGTGTTGTATTGTGGGAGAAAATATTTGTCTTGATCAAGTTTATGTGGTTGAATCCACAGCCGTGTTACTGTTTAAACAGACTCTAACACGTAGTGCCGAGATCCCGGATCTCACCTTAATCTCAGTTACCCTGTTGATTAAAGTTTTGCTCTGCACTGATTAACGTTAGATAAATGATCTGACCAGTGTGTGTGACCGCACAGCGAGGACCCGCGGCCTTCATAGTGTATTACACAGTAATCGCTAAAGCTGTATTCATTGGTCATTGATTATCAGAAGGATAGTATTCTGAATAGTGCTATTGTGCAGTGTGAAGAGTGTGGTGTTTGTAAACTGCTATTTTGCCACTTGGTGTTTGTTGCCATAGCAACGACCTTGATCCCGGAAGTCCCGAGGGACTCGACGGAACTTCAGTCATTCGCGCATGCGCAGCTCGCCAGCGCCGGCTTCAACTGAAAGTAAACAAAGCCTAGCACGAGGCTAAGCTAACCGACGCTAACGCGTCTCATTGAAGTATATGTGTGTTTAGTGATATCGAAGGCTAGCACAAAGCATTTGGTGGCCATTTGAAAGCATTGTATGGCCAACGTGAACTTTGATTAATGCTAGCGGATTTTCAATCTTTGATGTTTTCTCTTCATGCTTATCTTATGTTTCATCTCCTTTTCACATTTGGAAAATAAGTTGACAAGTGCTGAAGTTAATAAAGAGTGTACGATCTCACTGTTGATGTTAATCACATTTGTCTAAATGACTTTTGCCGCTATATTGGGCCCATGTCACCAGTCGGAACTCCTAAAAGCTGTTGGCCTTTTGGAAAACATACTATTGCTTAATCCCCTCATTAGAATGTTTCACGAGTGACATAAATGCTTTTATCGAAACTACTCAACATGTAAGAACGACCATTTCTTACCATGGTTGACTGGGAAGTCGATTTATAAGCATAGTGTTAAGTTTAATGATAACGTTTATTGTCCTTTAGACTTTAATGACTATTTCTCTTAGTTGAGTTGTGACCATCGTCACTGCTGTTGTGAAATTTCAATTTCATTTATAGTTGATGACGCTTGGCTGCCTTATCACAATAACAGTTATTGATTAATGAAATCAAATACATCCTGACCATTTAATCAACATCTAGGTACAACCATTTTCTATGATCATTGATTTACTGGCAATGTTTAATGATTAAAATAATCATATTGTTATATGTCTGGGAAGTTCAATTGCAAATCTCACTGAGTGATCTTGACAGCATCAATACTGCATATGTCTTATTTCAACCTTAGGTTGTTTGTTTATTTAGTTATAATAATAATAATCATTATTACTGTTATTATTATTATTATTCCTTTTTCACCTCTTGAATTGACCTTTTTCACCTCTGTTCATGAATAGTCCATTAGTCTCAGAGCTCAATAACAGTTTGTGATTAACTTAAATAATTTGATCCAGTTTAATGAAGTCTGGAAACCCATTTATGTGAGTTTAATTTAGATGTCAAATTGATTCTGTATTGTTTAATGATTGATTTTAATAATAATTGTTCTTCTTATACCTTATCATTACTCCATTGAGTATTAATGTCACTCAACATTGCTGTCTGGAAATTTTAATTTCATTAACAGCTCCATGATGTTTGGCTTCCTCTTTCAATAACAATTACTGATTAAATGTTAATCATAAAACACTTTGATAAATAATAACGCATAGGGGTTACCACTCTTGTTCCTTTTACTAATTTGGACTTTAAAATTTTTTAACTTAATTCAAAATTTTGATTATTAAATTTTAAGTTAAATCCATTATTTTATTTATTCCAGGTATATATTGGAACCCGTAGTGAATATCTCTTTTGGCTTTAGTCTAATTTACTGTAGGACTCAAATGGTCCATTGCATGTTCAAAAATTGACGGAGATCTGAATTGAAAATTAACAAGTTTAATTTTGAATGCAAGAAGTTAGAGAGTACAATTTCTGCGCAGGAGAGATGTACTACTGTATCAGCCTCTGCCCATGACACTGTCCTTCATACTTTTTATACTGTCTCTCACACACTATCTAAACCCAACCCTATTTGACTTATATGGTGTTGTCTTGACAGTTTGACCATTCAGCAACCAGATATTCCTCTTCCTGGTATCTGTGTATCTTCTCTTAACAGTTCACCTTTTAAGGCAAATGTTTCAGAGCACGTACACACAGCTTATACATCTTGTCACTCTCCATCACCCCCACCCAATCACAGGATGCTCTAGCATCCGGTAACATTTCTCTATACTTTGTGGACCTAATATAGCAGTTAACCCTTTATGTCTGCATTTCTTTGTAAATGTTTAGCAAAATCTAACAATAAAAAAAATGCTATCCTTCATTACTCAATTGCCTTAAATTAACTACAGCTTTGAGTTCCCATTGTTTTTCCAAGCCAGCTCAAGGACACAGTTTCCTTCCCTTTCTGGGTTTCAGGTTGATGCAATTGGACAGAGTAGTCTGTTGCACCCAATTGAGTTTATAAGGGCAATATCCTTCGGTTAGCTAAACCCAAATAAAAACTTACAAGCTTGTCATTACTTTGGCTAACTAGCTAACTTGATAACCCAATAAACCAACAATTTGGAATTATCCATTCGACAGCGCCACCACTTGGTCAATCTTAGTTTTTCCAGCAGAGAAAACTATCTTTTTGTCTTCTTTTCCCCTACTATCTTCTTTCGACTTGACTGCTGCTGCTATTTGAGGTATTGCACCTGTGAGAATCATAGAGCAGAGAATTTTAGGAACATTGGACAAATGTTTGGGAAACTTGAACACTGTATTGCTGAAGTTGAACTTGCCTGATTCTCACACTCATTCCCTCCTCATTGTGGAATCCTACCCATCAGAGCTAAAAGCAGGTCGTCAAGAAGATAAGCATCGTCAGTCGCTATTTTTAACACACATTCAGGGACAATTTATTTGGTGTGGTGTCAATCCTATTGATTTAAGAAACCAACACTGTTGTTGTTATCACAACTTCTCCTGTTTCATAGGAAATTTTAATAACAGCCGCAGTCCTGGTGATTGGAGACCCTAAAATTCAAAAGTTAGCTTAGGAGTATTCTTTTGTTTTAGATTGAGGGAAGCTAAATCATTGCTCTCTCTAGGAAAGTGCAAACACCGATCTTTACCCTATTCTTTACACTTCTTATCACTTTGTATTTCTCTGTTCCTTAGCTGTGCCAACTGTACGTGTTTACTGATTCTCCCCACAGAGTTTACTAGTTAGACGCACATCCAGCAGAGGACCACAGCCCAGAGAACGACATTCATCTAGAACACTCACACTAGAACATTGGTACACATTTAACTCCTCACACTTAATATTACACACTGACATTGTTGTTCCTCTTGTTCTGCTGTGTTTCGTTCTCTCTTTTCTATTCTCGTCCCATTTCAAGGTCAGTGTCAGATCGGTTCTAAGTCTCCCCCACTGCAACAAACATGGCCCGTACTAAAGACCCTGCTGGCCATTGGAAGAACTTAGAAGCATGGCTGAGTGTGGTAACAGACAGTTTCCTCCCTAAGGTCACCAAAAACCTGCAGCAACTGACCCAGGATCAGCTGGATGAGAACTTATCAAGCCTAATGTCGCAAGAACCAAGCCACAGCTACAGTCACAAAGACCTAGCCAAGATTACTGGAATGCTGAGTCACACTCTCATCGCCACCCTCAAGATAAGTGACAGGCATGCCAGCCAGCTCCAGCAAAAGCTGACACACAGACAACTTCGCATCGAGCAACTAGAACTGTAGGCTCGACAGCAAACTGAACTGTCCACCAAGACACACCAAGAGTTTGGGGAAGAGATAGATAAACTGCAAAAGAACCTAGCTGCTGCCACCCAAGAATTGGAGCGAGCCATAGCAAACCACGCTGATGCTACTAACAAGCTTGAAAATGCAGAACAGCTACTGGAAGAAGCAAAGGTTGAAGCAAGAGACCAAAAAGCCAAAAACAGAGCTCTTGAAACTCATCTAGATGAAGCGAGACATGAAGTCAACCGACTAACACAGGAACTGGACTACTTCAAAGAGGAGTCTGCCAGTGTCAAAGATGAACTTAAGTATGCCTACAAACTGCGACGTGAACCCGCCAAGGAAAGATATGCACTAGCCTCACCCTTGCCAGGCAGGACAGGATCCCCTGTACCTGAACTCGAACTCACACATAGTGAGAAAGATGAGGAACCAAGCCGAAGACGCTCACCAGCTCCTTCTGCACAGCCTGACCTCACCCCAAAGCGACGAGAGCCTGTGCTAGTCAATCACAGATCAGCGCACAGCATGGATCTCAAAGACCTCGATAAGCTGGCCAGGAACATTGGCAAGTTCACCCCAAGTGTGCCAGGTGGTCAGGAGATCCATGCCTATCTGCAAGACATTGATTTCCATCTGGAAATGAGACCCAAAGTCTCAGACAAAGATAGACTTTACCTGCTTCAGGCGCCATCCATCCAGCTCGTCCAAAGAATGACTACCTCCTACTCTAAAAAGCTCTCATCAAAGAATTTGCTGACCCCGAATTGGAGAGAGGACTGGTGGCTGCACTTGAGATGAAGCAAGGCCGTAACGAGCCCCCTCAAGCATACTACAGCCGGCTCAGACGAACTCAGAACTCGGAATGAACCCGAAATGGAAGAAGATCTGAACTTCAAGATTCTATTCCTGCGAAACCTCCATCCTGCTGTAAGCCACCATCTGGGAGTCCTTGCATGCCCACGAACAATGCAACAGTTACGAGATTTGGCACATAAAGCCTATGGTAAACAGAAGATGGCTTCAGAAAAGAGCGCCAAAACCACCACTATTCTGGCACTAGTCCAGAACTGGAACTAGAAGGTGCCCAACGTCCAGATAAAACCAAGCAGTCTGCTCAAGAGGGGAAGGCATCAGTACCCCACAGACAACTCTCATGCTGATGCTAGACCTAGACAGAGGAACAGTCGCTATGATGGACCCCCTGGACGAAAACGCACTCCTAAACATCACTGGGAGAGATCGTGGACTCAATCTACTTCATTCGGCAATCAAAGGAGAAAACGCTTGTCACAATCCAACAGTTCCTCCAAGGGACAACGACAAAACCATGGATCAATAAGCCCAAGGAGTCGACGAAAGCACTCACCCCGATTCTCCACTGACCGAACTCGATCTCAATCCCCACAAGAAGAAACTACCCCATCTGGCTTTGACCCTCAAGAAATGATGAGAATGATGATGAAAAAGTGCTTCCAATGCAAGGAGTACGACAGGAAGGGGAAAAATGAGGATAAACTGGATTCAGCCTGACTAGTCGTCAAACAAAGAAGCAGTGACCATCAACAGACCCCTGAGAATAGCACTGTACCTCCTTACTCTCAAAGAGCCATACCTGCAACTACCTTAAGTGAAACAGGAAATCTGTTTGAACGCCCAGCTATAGAGTTAAGCACTAACTCCACAGCTACTGCAGCAGATCACAGCAGCATCCCACAGACACCTGCTGATGAACTGCCACAAATTCCTGAAAGTGCCATTCTGGTTGTCTGCCACTCCTCCGACGAACCTCAAGCCAGCCCTGAAATACTACCTGTTCCATGCCAAACTCCTGTCCCTCAACTACTGGGTGACCTCATCGAAAGAGGTGTAGCAAGGAAATTCTGTTTGTCTATCATCATCGAACGCAAAGTCCAAGTCGAAGCTCTCGTGGACACAGGAGCTGACATCACCCTAATGTCAGCAGAACTCCTCGAAGAAGTCCAAGAAAGAGCCAAGAGAACCAAAAGAACTCTCAGACTTCAAAGGTGTGAACTGGACCTCCAATTCTACTCCCACACTGGCCTACAGCTGAAACAGCTTGCCCCAGTACACCTGACAGTGGGACCAATGAGCCTCGTTCACCCAGTGTACGTGTCACCACTCAACACGTACCCCCTCCTCATAGGAAAAGATTTGCTGAACCGATTTGAACCTGAATCGATATCAAGCATATAAAGATATGGACTCAAGTCAGGGAGCCATTGCCCTTCCAGCCAGTTCGCTCCAACGAGCCACAGTGTCAAGCTACAGGCACTGACCCCAAGTCACTGACTACTGGTGCAACCTCCAGCAGTAAGGATCAAGACCCTTTCCTCTGCTCACTGCAAGCTCCTGACTCAGACTCCAGCCCCATTCTAATCAAGACTGAAATAGACATTCAAGACACCTTGGTGTCCAATGCGGCCCTAGCACTGTGGGCAGAGAACTCAGCTGTCAGTCTAAAGCTCTTCCAAGCCTTAAAACGAAGACACCAGACTCTGCCACACGTCTCAAAACACAGCAGCTTCCCCCTCAGTTCTTGTTCGACAGCCATGGCCACGTCCAAGATGATCTGCGCAGTGGACATTCGATGGAACAACAGACTGCTGAGTCACCACTTCCTCGTTGTCCCTAACCTTTCCTACCTCGTGACATCTACATCGGAGCAGACATCCTAGTTCGGCTCAATGCCTGTGTGGACATTATCAACAATGTTGTGTGGGCCCCTCTGTCGAACCAACTGACAACTTCAGTCAATTTGAACACCCTTCGATCTGGTCAAACCATACCAGATGCATGTGCCATGATCAATGAGAGAGAAGTCACATACCCTGCATACAGCAGGAGTGTCAGCGTTCGCCTCAACATGCGACCAGGCCACACTCTCAACAGTAAGCTAGCATTCTTCCAGCCATCCGGAAACTGTCTGAAACTGGGCCTGACTCTGGAAGCCACCCCTCTCATTGATGCGTCATCACGTGCCATGTAAATACTGTTCAACAACTGCACTGCTAGAGATGTCACTGTCCCTAAAACCAGTCACCTAGGATGGCTCATCAACCAGGCGTTTCATGACTTCGACCTGATGGGACCTGTTATAGGCCCAATACCAGCCCAACCACTGTCTGACGAAGATGACCTCGGCACAGTGATGTTTGCACGACCACATGGAAACATCACCATAACTTCCATCCTGCCAGTGTCTAGGGAAAGTGTATGCCCATCCGAACTGACGGATGACACCCACCTCACGGTCTATGCAGTCTCAACACAGCCTACAACAGAAACACCTAAGCCAATTGCTATCCAAACCCAAAGTCCCTCAAATGACTCGATTGAAGAACCCTATGCTGGGTTCGAGGCACAACTCCAACAGATCCTTAGTGAGGCTGACGCCCTCCACAAAGAAGCGGATCGCCAAGGACTCAAAGAAGTTTTGTACAAGTACAAAGACTCCTTCGCCCAACACTCCCTGGACTGTGGCCTAACCAACATCCATACCGTGCGCATACCAACTCACCCAAATGCGCCACCCACATTTGTGAGACGATATAAAATCCTGATTGCCTCATACGAGCCAGTGCAAGAAATCATCGACTCCATGTTGACAAAGGGGGTCATCCGCCCCTGTAACAGCACATACTCTGCTCCAATATGGCCAGTACTAAAACCCAATGGAAAATGGCGACCTACTATCGACAACCACAAGTTGAACCAGCAGGTGCCCCTGTCACGATGGCCGATGACTCAGTTGGACTAGGAAATCCCCAAAATCAAAGGCTCGACAATCCTCTCAACACTAGATGTCGCCTCCGGGTTCTGGACAATTCCAGTCCACCCTGATGACCAACACAAACTGGCATTCACCTTCGGCTATCAGCAATACACCTTCACACGGTGCCTTTTCGGCTATGCTAATTCACCAGCAGAATTCAACATCTTCCTGAACAAAGCATGCCCTGATGCCAGAGCCAGAGGTAATCTTGTCTATGTCGATGATGTTCTCCTGAAAAGCTCCAAGGTAGATGATCACCTCAAGGAAATCGATCAGGTCCTTAACCAGCTGACAATCGCAGGAGCAAAGATTGCCCTCAATAAGGAACAATGGTGTAAAACCAAAGTGAATTACATGGGCCTGCTCATGGAACGAAATTGCATTGAACCGCAGTCTAGCCGTACCCAGGCAATCCAAAGCATTAAAACATCCACCAATGTGTCTGACCTAAGAAGCTTTCTGGGAGTGTGCAATTACTCAAGACAGTTCATCGAAGGCTACGCCAACCTTGCACGACCACTGACCTCCCTCCTGAAAAAGGATGAACCATTTGTGTGGGCAGAAGTCCAAGACAAAGCTATAAGCGCACTTAAACAACGCCTGTGCTCTGCTCCATGCCTCGCCTACCCAGAGCCAAGAAAGGAGTTCTACTTGGACGCAGGTTTCTCCAAGCACTGCCTCAGCGCAGGGCTGTACCAGCTCCATGACAAAGGCAAGCGAGTGGTCGCCTTTGTCAGCAAAACCCTGCTTCCTCCAGAATGAAAGTACTCAGATTGTGAAAAGTCTTTACTGTGCACTGTGTGGGCCATCCAGCGCTTCTCCAACTACATTGTCACCAGCGAATGCCACCAGCCAGTGACCTTCCTAAACAGCCAAGGAATCAGAGATGGTGTGGTCACCAACGCACGCATAGCTACCTGGCTAATGGCACTTCAAGGAAGGGAAGTTGAGGCAAGATATGCTCAAAACCACAAGTCGTCCCTAGGAAATGGGTTAGCAACCTGTCAGAACAGCTCGACTGACACGCTGTGCACCTCAGCAGAGCCCAAAGATTCGGTAACCCCACAACTGATGAATCGCAGATACTTTGAGGAGAACGTATGTGAAGGAATGACCACTGCATATGTGGATGGCTGCTCATACAATCACCAGGGCAACTTGAAAGCTGGAGCGGGCGTGGTCTGGCTCGATGACGACCCCTGCCCACCACAACAATTCAAACTCGGCCCTCACTCATCACAGTATGCAGAAATCGCAGCTGTTCTCATCACCCTGCAACTAGCTGCATCTCACAATGTCAGAGAGCTCCTTATCTGCACCAATTCAAACTATGCTCGGTTGAGCTTCACATGCCATCTAGAGGGATGGAAACAAAATGGCTTTAAGATAGCTAACAACAAACCTGTCAAGCACCAAGAACTCTTCCAGTCATGCGACTCTGTTGTTACCAAACATGACATGCTTGTCTATTGGAAAAAGGACCGTGGACATTCACACCAACCAGGGCAAGATAAAAACTTCAATGACCAAACGGACGCCCTCGCCAAAGCAGGCGCATTACAAGGAGAGCCTTGGACATTTCAACCTCACCCACCCAACCAAAATTTGGCAGCCATTACCCGCCGACAGCACACCACGACTGTACAAAACCCCGCCTCCTCCCAACTTGCCCTCTCACCACAGTTTGCTGCCACTGATCTTGTCACCCTTCAATCTTCGGATCAAGTTATACAAACTATGGTCGCTCACATCTCCGACCCCATGGCTAATCCCCTCTCAGCCTCTGACCTGGCCAAGTCATCGGAACTTCACCACCTCAATTCCATCATATGTCCATATGTCCATCCATATGTCCTCGAGGTACTCACTCATCCACGACTCGTCATACCTCGTGGCCAGAGGGGGATGATGCTGATGTACGCCCACGATGCGCTATGCGCTGGACATCATGGCGCCAAAGCCACCTACGAAATGCTCAAACAGGTAGCATATTGGCCTGTCATGCAACAGGATGTAGTGGAGTACGTAAAGGGATGCCTATTCTGTTGCCAATTCCGAACGGCAAACCCAAACTACCGAGCACCGCTGCAAAGGAAAGGAATGACCTTCCCATGATGACCTCCCCACGACCTCCAAATCGATTGGGTAGGAACTCTGCCACGTTCGACGCGGGGGAACAAATACTTCCTGACAGTAGTCTGCGAATTCACAAAATGGGTCGAATGTCCCCAGCTCCCAACAATACAGCTGAAACTACAGCATGTCTGTTAATGAACCACATCTTCTCAAGATTCGGCCTGCCTTTGGCCGAAGTATGGAAGTGTGGAAACTTCTGGGAATTCAAGCCAAGCTTCATATAAGCCACCACGCAATCTCCTCTGGTCAAGTGGAACGAACCAACAGGACAGTGGTCAGCATGTTGAAAAAGTATGTGTCTGCCAATCAAAAGGCCTGGGACATCAAGCTCCCTCTTGTACTGATGGCAATAAGGACCACCCCCGTTCAAGATGATAACAGGACGGCAGATGACACTCCCGTTACACCTGCTGTACCAACCAGGTGACATGAATCTCGTCACCGCCTATACCACTCACCAGTACCTTGAAGAGCTGCATCAGCACCTAAGGTCAACTTTCGCCTTTGCACAGCAACAACTCCAAAGGAGTCCGGAAGGATGCAGGGCCTACTATGACAAAAAGGCCTCATACCAGGAATTCAATGTCGGAGACAAAGTGTTGTACTACAGCTTCGCCTCACCACGACAGAACACTCCTCACTGTCTGTCCAAGAAGTTCCTTCCTCACTGGACAGGACCTCATGAGATCGTGGACAAACTCTCACCTGTGGCCTACCAAATCAAAATCAGGTCAGGGTGCAGTGACCCTGTTCTTCGATGGGTTCGAAACCAGATTAAGAAACACAGGGTCCCAGCCAACCAGAAATGGGGGAGGACCAAAGCCACTGACACTGACCAACTGTCCTACCCTCTACACTACACTAACATAACCCCAGACAATCTAGGGAACACCTAGTTAACTGTGTTAAACACAACAGTAATGCTCTCTCATCCACAGTCCTGCTAGAAAACCCCTAGTAGAGAGGAGCCACTCCAGATTTGTGACACTGCTTCACTGATTTTTAACCTACCTGAATTCCCTTCATGTCTCTCGTTTCATAATTTTCTTCTCTTTTTCCTTGTTTTAATTTGCCCTTTTAGTCCCATCCTGAGGGACTCACATATAATCATACAAGCTAAGCATAAGACCTAAGTTTAGGATTGACTAAATCAAATTGTCACCAAATTGTTGTAATTGTTCCTGAAATTTTTCGTTCGCCACTCAGGGTGACATGATTTCCAAATCTAATTTCTTTCCTTTGATTCTATTGCCAGGAAGATGATTGGCCTCACCATTCTGATCTTCTGCGTAATGGGGGTCACACCCCAGCCAGAAGTTGCGTCGCTGGGACCAGCATTGGGGATAGTGCTCCGCGAACAACCAGGGTTATTGATAACTAACTGTAAAATGCACACCCAAAAGGTGTACGTCCGACTTAATCCCTGCGAAGTTGTCAGAGCTCACTACACTCACACAGCCTCCCAAACCACCTGGGTCGGTATTCGTTGGACCCAGGAAATTCTTGCTCATGCCCAAGCGGATGTTACACACATGCTGCACCAATTGCAGAAAATGACGGTAACCCAAGCTGAACTTAGCGGGTGTCACCGGCGTCCCAAACGATTTTTGGGCACCTTGCTGGGGGCTGTTAAACATTGGCATGAGTACCATTAATGCCGTAAATTTGGCCATAGTAAGGTGGCATGTGGGTGAAATTCAGGCCGAAATACCTGAAATCCGCCAACAGCTCGCAGTCCAGAGCCATGCCTTACAAACCTTTGGAAAATCACTAAACGGAACTATTACAGTCCTTAACACGCATAGCACTCTCTTAAACTAAACAATCAAATCCATTAACAAGCTATTCTCGGTTATTCAAAGCGATTTAGCTCAAACGCAGCTGTTAACCACTCTCATGGCTCACATGCTACGAGAAGTGAGCTCCTCAGTCGATAATCTGGCTATGGGTAGAATTCCACATTACCTGATACCCCTAAGTCTAGTTCAAAATGTCCTGACTTCTGCCACTACGGGCCCCACTAGCCCTATCCAAGCTGACCTTGCTTTCTCTCTGGGCAGTGCTATTCCCTTATACGTGGATCCAGAAGCAGGCGACCTAGCATTTTTACTTAGTCTACCGATAATTGACACTGCCAACTTTTATCATCTCAAAGATGTCATAAACGTTGGATTTTGGCAAGGAGACACCTATGTCAAAATTAATACCCCTGACGTCATTGCGTACCATGATAATAACGAGCAGTTGTATTTGGCCCCTAACCTAAAAATGTGCACTCTTACCAAAGATATACATTATCTGTGCCCTAGTAAGCCCTTCGTTCGCGATAACACTGACGGCATCTGTGGCCTAGAATCGCTTAGATCTGATACCAGCTGTCCCGCCGAAGCTACGCCACGGGCCCAAGTCGAGGCAACCCAAGTTGAACTTGTCAGTAACCGATGGTTAGTTAACACCCCCGTGGGTACCGCTACACTTACGTACGATCAGCACGACACAGCCACTCGTATTAACCTTCCCGATCAAACTTTGTGGATCACTGTCCCTAAGGGCTCGATCCTTCATATTGACGATTTGGCCTTGTACCATCTTCCCGAGGACAAGTATCAAACCGAACTGGAAATCTCACCATTTTTCAAGCAACATTCCTTTACCCTTGATCCTGAATTGGAACAAAGGATCAAGGAGGAAGGAACACAATTAATTGATTTGACCCCAGTCGACGACGTATTAGAGGCCATTGCACGCCTTTCTCCCCCTGGCTCTCCGATCATTCGGTCGTGGTCGGCTGCCGATACAGCTCCGTACGTTTCTACTATTGTTGGCTACGTTGTAACTTTGACGCTCACCTATCTCCTCCACAAGAGAGAGACCGCCATCCAAGATGAATGTAACAAATGCATACC
The DNA here is from genome assembly GCF_903798145.1 of Danio aesculapii. Classification (NCBI taxonomy): domain Eukaryota; kingdom Metazoa; phylum Chordata; class Actinopteri; order Cypriniformes; family Danionidae; genus Danio; species Danio aesculapii. The sequence goes on from NC_079453.1 coordinate 16,129,964, forward strand.
CGGCAATCGACGCATTTTCCGACTCAAAGAGGACCGAGAACCAGAGAATTCGTTAACCTCAATCGAGCTGCCTCCGGCATCGCCTGCCATCCTCACAGTTTACGATTAGCCAAATAAATTGATTGTCGCAACCCTTATTAAGGTTCCCCGAAACTGTCAAGTGTTTCTAACCCGATTATGCCCATTTGTCTTATACCTTCACCAGAATTCAATCTGTGATGGAAATGTTGTTTGTGCCTTTTGTGTGCCTGTTCGTTCCTTTGACTGCCTCTTCTTTCAGTGTCTGCAGATGGTCGCTTCAGCGACATCACCATCCAAGTGGGGGACTGTATGAACTCAGCCATATTCTAAGCGGAGTTAGAACCAGCAGTCATGGAAGCCTCATTGCGCCCCCTTCGTCTCCTCCTTAATTAAGTATCGCCCAGAGATTAATTCCAATATACACTCTTCTGCCCCCGTTATAAAACAAAAGGACGTTTTGTAATCATGGGTTAATAAGTAATGGCCCATCGGGAAATGCCGGCCATTTGGCCCCTCACATGACTACGTTAATTAACTTTAAATTAAATAATTAACTTAATTAACCCAAAAGAAGAAAGACACATGTGTGTCTCTTCGGGCGCATGACCCTCCCCCTCCCCTCTTGCTGTAAAAGGGAGATAACATTCGTATTGTTTCGGTACAAAAAGCCTGCACGATTTTTAGACATTTCACGTTTAAAAGTGTGGTTGCTTTAATGTTTTATTGCTAATAGTTGTGTATGTTTTACTACGTATGTAAGCAAGTATTTTCACTATGGAGTGCATGTAAATGAAACGTTTTAGCATGTGTAACGCATGTAATTAACTGTATTTGATAAAGGCTGTGATGTTTGATGTCAAACTACAGCTATAAGGCTTAAGAGAACATTGGTTTAAATGATAAGACTTTATCTGCAAATAGTAGTAATTACAGAGCTTTACTGAGTTTTGAAAACAGTAAGTAAAGTTTTATTCCCCGGGCCCCCCCTCTCCCTGTCAGAGACGACAGGGAAAAAGAGGGAGGGTAGTCTCGCTCAGTAGCCACTGCCATTGGACAGTCACAGAGTGGGCTGGTCTAAACTCTGGCCACTATAAAACTTCAACGAGGTGAAAGTTCAACGGCTTTCGTTTGGCTTCACGAGGGGTTTCTACGCACAAACTTTGCGTTGCACGCTTCCCGTCTTTACAACACACCTGCCGGACATCGCTGTTAGAAGAACTACCCGTGTAAAGCCTGCATCTGTCCGCCGTTACATCACGACGGCAACGAGAACCGTTCACAGGAGCTCAAGCTGCTTCTGTGTATGTTCGCCACTCAATGAACTCAGTCTGACCCTGTTCTGCTCGTATAACCGCTTTCCCGTGAACACTCGGACAAAGCCCCATCCAGCAGTAGGGTCAGTCATTCAACTTCTCTAAACTCTTACTTCCTTAGTCTCGTAATTCTGCCTGAGCAGTCGATGGAGAAATTTCCATTCAACAAACTTCCCGCGTGCTGACGTCAAACTCTGTCACCGGGAAAGGGAATCCCACGCTCCAGAAGACGAAGGAAAACCCTCTCCAACAAAGGATAGCCCAGCCACGTCAACGCGCTGCAACCAATCGGTTTCGCCGGAGTTTCCCTCAACCAGCTGACGGGTGTGACTGGTCATCAGAACGCAAGTAACACAAACAACTTTCACTCCTTGCTGAAGCTGGTGGTAAATTTAAGCAGTAAACCTTAGTCAGATTCTCTGTTTGGTGGCTTTCTTAGGTTGCAATGCTAAGAACTTAACAAGTGCAAGACGTTTGGGACTCTTTGTTGTTCATCCTCAGTCATTCACTCATTCCAGAACTGTGTGTGTGTGTGTGTGTGTGAATAAATACTGAAATCCTGTTTTATATTATTATTGTTGGCCACGTAATAATATAACATAGATTTACTAAAGCTAAAATCACGCTGCTTACTTCTATTAGGGTGGACCAATAGATGACGTAAGTGTACGTGTTAACCTGTTTCTGACTGTGAGTCAGTCATTTAAAAATCTTCTGATTCGAATCCCCGAGAATTAATTTAAATTAAATTGAATTTATGAGCTAATTCTTGGAGTACCGGACCTTTTAGATGGTCCAGGCACTACATAGGTTAATCAACCTAAATTAGACCTAATCACAACCTATATGGTGATCAGCTTGAATTAGATGAATCTAAATTCAAATTATTATAAATTGGAGTCAGATTAAAGTTCGGAGTCGGAAACAAATTAAAATACATTTTAACAAATAAAAATTTTTTTTTTCACATGCTTGTTTTTACACACAGAAGAAATTACTTGAACTTGCAGATAAAACAACAGGTTGTACTAATTTGTTAATGTAGTAAAATTATTTTTTCCAGGCTAGGAAATAGCTTGATCTTTGAATTAATAAACAAATAAATTGTAGGCTCTAACAGATAAGCAGTTCAATTTATAGTCATTTTGATTCAGCTACCATTAACAACAAAATTTTGGTGCTAGTTTCAGTGTCACTGGTGATGCGAAAAGGATGTAAAAGGCATCAAGGGGTACTTCAAAGGCACACATAGGTATGCGTTGTGTCACACCATCTCTAAACATATAATTCTAAACAAATTTGAGGATTACGGAAGACCACTGTTGCTGTTAGGTATTTATTCTTGTTGCTTAGCAATGTATAGAAGTCAGTGCACAGTACAGCACATTCAATGAGCCACTCCCTTTAGATTCAATGATCGCATTTATCAATTTTATGGAATTGTTCTAACAAGTCTCCACTGGGGGCTCCTTTGGCCATGCCCACCATGAGGATGACATGCTGAGAAACTGCTGGTTCCAAGTGCGAGTGGTAGATGGCCGGTCAACTAACATTTACCTCAGCCGAAACATCACACAGAGGAACAGAGTTATCACGTTAACCTCCTGAAACAATAGGCCAGCCTCCAGCCAACTGTCAGCCTTTGCAGAGAGTCCACCTCTTACAGTGCACCTGGGCGGACAGCTTTCAGTTGGCCAGTCAGTTTAAGGATGTGTTCCATGAGGAGCTCAGGTGTACTGCTGAGATCCAACATAAAACCAAAACACCTCCAGGACATCGGCCCTACTGGGAGCCAGATGCTAAATTTGAGGGTCATCGAGCCATCTCTAAGCCTGTGGTCCTGCCCCATTATAATTGTCCTGAAACCAGACGCACCCTCCACTTTTGCAATGACTTCCAGAAGCTAAATGATACATCCAGCTTCGATGGTTACCCAATGCATTCAGTGGAAAAACTCGCCTCTAGATCGCCTCTGTAGTGAAAGGTTCATATCCACTCTACACTTAACCGAGTCGAACTACTTACAGGTCCCCCTCGCCCCGGAAACAAAAGAGAAAACCACCTTCACTACCCCCAGTGGCCACTGGCACTACTGGGTTCTTCCCTTCAGGCTGACAGGGTCCCATCGACATTCCAGTGAATGATGGATGTACTACCTCGACCCCATCAAAGTTATGCTGCTGCCTACCTTGATGATGTCATGGTCCACTCAAGGTGTTAGTAGGAAGATCTTACCCATTTGCCAGAGGGTGCTTCTGGAGGCATGGCGGGCTGGGCTCACAGCCAACCCCAAGCAATGCCATCTTGGGCTTGCAGAAGCAAAGCTGGTATATCACATTGGCCAGGGGCTGATCCAGCCACAGCATACCAAAGTAGATACTCCACAGAAGTGTCTCTGTCTTCCAATAAATCCCTTTTGGAGTTGGCGGGCTATAATTGATGTTTCATCCCCAACTTATCTTTCATAGCCAGCCCACTGACAGACCTGAGAAAGAAGGGCCTCATCCCCTGTCCTTCTTGCACCTGACTTCAGCTGCCCCTTCATTCTCCAGATTGATGCTTCAGACTCTGGACAGGGTGCAGTGTTGTCACAGCTGCAGGAGGGAGAGGAGCACCCAGTTGTTTATATGAGTCAGAAACTCACCCCAGTGGAAACCAAGTACACAGCAGTCGCAAAGGAGGGTCTGGCTATAAAGTGGAAAGTTTTGATGCTGAAGTACTTTCTCCTACGAAGGTCCTTCACCCTGGTGACTGACCACGCTGTCATACAGTGGATGGCCTCTTCAAAGAATTTCAACACCTGTGTCACCAGGTGGTTCCTAGCTCTCCAGGACTTCCCCTTTAACGTTCAAGATCAAGCCAGGGCCACTCACAGGAATTTCAACAGTCTCTCAAGGATGTGGTATAAATAGGTAGGTCATAGGCATGTGCCAGTATCACATTTTCATGCTGCGATTAATTGATTGAGCTATCACGGTATACGGTATTATCACGATATTGTAATTTTACTAGAGAAACAGGTAAAAAAACACAAAAAACTTCAGTTTCGTCAACTTAGTAACTTTAATAACTTTTTAATTAACTAAAAGTACTTCAAACATTTAAATACAAATAAATATAAATAAAACAATACACAATATAAAAGTAAACTTGAGCAATTATATCAAAGTGAATGTGCAAAGGGAAACCGTCTTCGATCAGCAATCGTGGAATGAACTGCCAACTATTCCAGCATGTTTTATGCAGCAGATGCCTTTCCAGCCACAACCCAATATTGGAAAAAACCCATACACACTCATTCACACACACTCATACACTACAGTCAATTTAGCTTATTCAATACACTATTCACTCAGCCTATATTCAATAATAAACATAACAAAAACTGCCTGCTAATGCATGGGTAAATCTTCAAAGGGAACAGTGTTACATTTTAACCTCTTTCACCTCATCCTGCTTGCTGTTTCACTATCTAAACAATGAAAACATAATATAAGTCAAATTTGTTTCATTTTGATATTATGATTAACAGACACCAAACAGCCTCGTGTAGCTGCATATTTTTATGAGCATCATCTTCACACTGCATATTTATAACAAAACAGGGCTTAAATATAACTGTCTCCTTTCATTTCCATTGAAAAGAATGAACTTTACCCTGTCTCTTTTGCAGAATATCAGTTTTAATAACCAATAATGGCCATTATAACAGTATAACTTACATTAAATTTAAATGATAAAGGTAAGCAATCAGTCAATGTGCAGAATCAGTGTATGTGGTTACATAAATTAATATATTAGCTTATCTTTGCACTCAGCCAAAACAGTTAACTGAGAACAAGTGATTCAAAAGACATAAGAATTGTTAGATAGAGACAACAAGATGAATTCAATATCACGTTTAACAACTATAGTGGGATGAGATCATCCAGCAGATGAACTGTCTGACATGCACTATACTCTCACCTGGGGTTTATGCTCACCCGCTGAACTAGTGGCTGCAGCTCTGGGCAGAGAGTGTGTGGTCACGTGATTTGCGTTTTTAGCCGTGTACATGAATAAACAGAGAACTTTTCAAAATCGCTAAATGAAACGCCGGTGTATTTCGCGCGATTTCTCTGCGCCTCCCTTGCGTTTCTTCTCTCTGACTCTCGACTATTTTGACAAATACACACAGACGACGCACGCTCACACGGAGTCCAAAATAGGAGTTTGTGATTGGGCCAGCCCAATGTCAATACTGAAAAGAGTCAATGGGCTGCAGAGTGTCACATGGACCGGCCCGGTCTGTCTGTCCGGGAAAAAAAGCATCTACTTTCAGAGAGTCACAGATCACAGCAGCGTCAAACAATAAGGCAGAAAAAAACGATAGGCTGCTAAGCCTTTTATGGGCACTTTGGTCTGCCAGATGGCCAGTCCGCCCCTGCGTGTGAGGATTATAGTGCGGTGGCAGCGGCGGCACACAGGGCTTCTACATGTGGGGATTGTTTACATCAGAGTGCGCATAAGTTCTGCGCAGCATATACGCAGTGTTTCTTCAAGCGGTTGATGGAAAATAAGCTAAGGCGAGTTCTAAGAATATAAATTCGGATCTATTATTTTTCCACGGTATTTTGAAGTGCCCGCGATAACAATATTGTGCATATTCATTACCGTGATTTATCGCATTACCGAATACCGGCACAAGCCTGGTAGGTAAAAACATTGCCCCTCCCACACACCCCTAACCTCTCTTTTTTTTCAACAGGATGACACTGGGGGAGCGGGGAAGGGGGATGCATCGAGTATCCTAATGCAGCGTTGCCATAAGCCCAAACTGTCAACACCTGCCACTTTATCAGCACCAATAGCCACCTGCAGCTTGTTAAGAGAGGAACATATAAACAGAGAAGGAAGAAACACAGATTGAACTAAAATATAAGTAAAGCTTAGTTCACAATACAGGATTTTACACCTGACTTTAGCGCGATTTGGAAGTTAATGAGCTCACCAACAGATTGGGCTGTGATCGGGAAAAAATCTGCGGGTGCACAGTGCTCGCCAGTCTTTATGTGTGAACTACTGAACAACGCATCAAAGAGGCTCGCTGAAGCATCGCCGATACCTCGCAGACAGAAATCCAATATCTAGCATGCTAAATATTGTGGTCAGATGTAGTGACAAGCTGCATCCAATGAGAGAGCATATCAGCATAAGCTGAATGCCTGTGTGCTCAGGAGCTCAACAGAATCGTCTGTGATTGGCCAGAATGGGCATCGATGCACTAGCTTCATTCTGCATTAACACGGTTATCACATCATATTTACATTCAAAGCTTCTATTGAGATATTAAAATTAAGTTCTAAATGTCTATCATCATATTTGATGACACCATTACCCTAAAAATATTATCTATTTTGGTAATACAGCCTATAAATATGTATAAATATTTAAGATACTAGAACACACAAAGGTCTGGGGTTCGCTTTCATTTTCACTTTCAAACAGGAGATATTTCCCGGCACAGATTATGCTGTTTTGAAAGATATATCTAAAGTAAATTTATGTTTTTGCTATCAGAAAGTTATGTTTTTGTTAGCAGGAAGTTGCTAGGAAAAAAAATCTGTGCATATTTAAAGTCACAGCGAAAAGTAGCAGACATGCATGCAGTCATTTTGACCCATATGGTAATTAAAGTTAGAAATGCTCAGTTCTTTACTGTTTTGTAATTTTAAAAAATAATAATGTTAGAAAAAAAGACACAAATATTTAAGATACATCTGAGTCTTATAAATATATTAGTTTTTTTCAAAGAGTTATTAAATTACAAAAATTAAAAACTCTCTGTGTATCAATCCACTTGAACCTTGCAGATGAGCGATTGATCCGCTGATGCATCAGCTGATTGACGGTTTTTTTAAATGCTTTCTTGAAAGCTTGAAACGCTGTCAGTGATGTAATCAGCACACAAGCAGTGTTCAGCTTTTTCTGATGACTCCTCCCTCAACATTTCATTGGCTGTGGTTTGGTAGCTGGACTGAGCTGTTGGGGAACTAGTTGTTGTCAGATCTTGTAGTGTGTCACCCCCCTCTTGTGGATTATTTATATAGTGTCGCGTAGTGTGAACACCACAGCGATTAAAAGACACAAAATCAAGTCATGTAGTGTGAACAGCACAGAAATCTGCCGATGTTTAAAATCCTGTTGTGTGAACTAGGCTTAAGAAGGTTAAGCGAAGTCTAAACTTTTTTCCGTTTTATTAGAAGATTTTTAACATATCAAACTGCAAAACTATACATGCACACAATGATATTCTCTCACTTGACCTATTGCATTACATCGTGGTCACAAGCTTCTTTAACTAATTATCTTAAACTAGTTTTTAAATGTTTAAATAATCATGTTCCAGTGCTGTTTTCTGATCTTATCAGTAGGCATCAAACCTCTCACAGAGTCACACATGCGACTGCTAATGGTGACTGTTTAGTGCCAAAGTGTAAGACCTCATTTGGTCAATCTGTTTTCTCTGTTAAGGAAGCCAAATTGTGGAATGATTTCCCTGTTGGCCTAAAATTAGAAAGTAATATAAATATTTTTAGTTTTGTTTTTAAAAAGTGGTTAAAAACAAAACAGCAGTGTTTGTACAAATAGTCTACTATTAGTTTGTTTGATCATGCCGCCTTCAGTAATTTTATGTAAAGAATTATATGTTGTGTATGAGTTGTTTAGAATTATATGTTTAATGTTGTGTATATTTATGTATTATATTTTCATTTTGTCAATTTTGTCAAGCCTCTTGGGGACAGGTGTTGAGAATTAGCAAGTCTGCTAAAACACTTAAAGGGCACCTAGGTTAGCCCTTTTTTTCAGATTTAATATAAGTCTTTTGTGTCCCCAGAATGTGTCTGTAAAGTTTTAGCTCAAAACAACCATCAGAGTATTTGTTACAGCTGTCTGAAGTGTCTGTATTACAGCAGGTAAAACTTGGTTGCTGTTTTTTTGTACTGGGCCTTTAAGGCTAGTCCTCCCCGCCCACCGTTCCCACGTGCCTGTCAGCAACATGCCTCAGTTGCCGCCCTCGGCTGCCTCAGGAAGCAGATCTCACGTAACGTTTGTGAGAAATACTACAGTAAGAACTTTACCAATCAGTATTTGATGCATTTTTTGTGAGTTGCAACCATGAGTCACACACAAAGTCGTTACAAAGTTACACACATGCACTGTTTTAAAACATTTTAAACTTGTAAAACTCACTCTTGATCACATTTGATGATGATTGATGATCCTAGCGAACTGAACAGACCTTTTATTCCCGGTAGTTTTGCGCACGTCTGGTCTTGTTGATATGATTACACACGTGACTACCGGGACATGTTAATACGCACAGCTGTCAATCAATTCGGTGGGCGGGGGGACCACACTCCTACGTCAAATTGTGGTCGATCTGAAAACCGCTCCAATTGGTCCACCATTTTTACGTTGTTAAATTTGAAAAAAAAAGGACTGGGTGTGTTTATATGACCCCAATAGGACTGTCTATACACTACATCTACACACATGTCTGTCCAAACAGCTTTAAAAGTAGATTTTTCACCATAGGTGCCCTTTAAAGAAATGCATTTGGTTGTCCAGTGTAATTGTGATGTCCATGTCAAATTAATAAATAAATAAAACTTGAACTCTCCAAGAAAATACATGCACTAATGTTTCTCTCTTTATCTTTTCAACAGACAGCAATGGATAGATCTGCACTTCAAACCATTCTCAACTAAGACAGCACTTCACTAGACCTGAGATATTCCCCACTATCAAACATAAGGACTACTATCTGCACAGCTTCATGCTCCTTACTACCTTTACACCGCACTGTAAATAAATCACCTTCTGGGGCTGTTGAACTATACCCATCTGTCTGACTGTCTTTTATGCAGTAATTATCCAATGAGACACTTTTTACCTATTTACTTACATAAATCCAGTTAAAGATGTCCACCATGTGTCTTTCATCATATTTGCCTACAAGCCTGTGTGCCACACAGACACACACATGCATTTTTGTCTTTCATATGGTTAAAATCCCCTCCAAACTAATAATACTGTGTCCTGATTGTGATGATTGTGTACTGTATGTTAAGTTCATTTCAGGAGGAATTTGTCAGTGATTGGCAAATTCACTTTTTTCTTGAAAGAGAAAGTGGCCTGGGGCATGTGATGTCAAAGCTCTTAGGATGGTAAAAAACTAATGATATTTTACTGCTGTGGATAATTCTTGGGGTCTGTGGCATGTGAGAGACCGTTGCTGCTGGCACTGCATTAAGGGAGAGACTTCTGGTTCTTTTTTTTCATTACTGCAGTTCTCTCTCTCTCTCTCTCTCTCTCTCTCTCTCTCTCTCTCTCTCTCAATAAATATTCTGAACATATAGATTAGCTCAATATTTACCAAACCATGCAGAATACAGCAACGTACTTCAGTTGCTGTATTCCTTATGTTTCTAATGTCTTGTACACAACATTTTAAGATGCATTTCTGTTTATATTTAGATTATAAAATATTGCACATGTAGTGCACAAAATGATTTCCAACGCATGTCAATGGATTGTTTGTAGTGTCTGTAGGATTGAAAATTAATTATTATTTAATTTTTTGTTTATAATGAATAAATAATTTAGCATTCACTTAAGTAAAAACAAGAAATGTGTAAAAAAAACAAAAAAACTTTATTGCAGGATAACATTTAGTAAAACTTTAGGTTAGCATGATTATATTGCCTTAACACTTTTGTCAAGCCTTTTGTCTGTCTGTAATAGATCACCTGACTTTTTTTTCATTTTTATTTATTTATTTTACATAGATTTTTTAAAATTAATGTTTTAATAGCTGATTTCAGTTAATTATCATTTGAACAATTGAGTCATGGTCAGTGATTAGAGACTCACTCATTGTACAGCTAACATGCAGATGCCTGATGTGGCCAGGTGCAGACTGCTGGCTGTATCAGCGGAAATGAGCTTCTTGGAAAGCTATTAGCACCAAGTTGACCATTTCCACAACCCTTTTTACACATGTCTCTCATTTAATGGAGCATTGTCATTATAATGGGAAGTCACAGTCTAGCAAGAATAGGAGCTGATGTTGGTAAAAAGAAACTGATTTTGCTTAACACTACCAAATGCTAGAAGCATGTTTTACTGTGGTTTATTATGTTTGAAGTGTCTTTGGCTAATGTGTATGCAAACATAAATTATTCATTCATTTATTTTCCTTTCGGCTTAGTCTCTTTATTAATCTGGGGTCACCACAGCGGAATGAACCACCAATTTATCCAGCATATGTTTTAGGCAGCCGATGCCCTTCCTGCTGCAACCCATCACTGGGAAACATCCAAACACACTCTTTCACACACATACACTGGACAATTTAGCTTACCCAATTCACCTAAACCACGTTTTTTGGACTTGTGTGGGAAACCAGAGCACCCGAAGGAAACCCACAACAGCACAGGGAGAACATGCAAACTCCACACAGAAATGCCAACTGACCCAGCCAGGAATCGAACCAGCAATCTTGCTGTGAGGCGATTGCACTACCAACTACGCCACCGTGCTCCCCCAAACATAAATTAAGTTAAAAAATACTTAAAATGAATAATTTACTAATCATATTTTATCATGAACTAATGTAACCTCATTGTGAAGTTGTATTGATAAATAATATTAATTATAACAATGGTCATCATGGTAGCTCAGTGGTTAGCACTGTTGCCTCACAGCAAAAAGGTCGACGGTTTGAGTCCTGTAATAGCTACATAAACAAATAAACGAGTCAGCCATAGTTATGTGAACAAATTACATTTCAGAATAAACAGGAAAAAAGAGTTACCTAAGCAAAAAGGTACGCAAGGCCATGCTGTATTGTGAATAGGTCTATGAACAAGACTTTTTAAAAATACAACAAGGTTTCAAGTTTCTTATTGCTTTTATAATTTGGTTATCACACAATATCAAAATTACAGACAAAAATTTATGGATTAATATGTTATTTACAGTATTTGATGCAATATATATCTATCTTTTTTTCTTACACATTTTTTCTATCTGCTTAAATATCATCATTAGATAATTTTTCATCTTTTAGTTTAAATCAAATCTATTTGCAGTTCAACTATAAGAAATGATTGTCTATAAGAAAACTAAAATGTCATTAATACAGATGTCCGGGACAAGATGTCACCACTTCAGAATGGTCCATTTACCGCCACTTTTAACACCGCCATGGAGGTACCTACGTGCGCTAGCAGCTTTTGGCCGCTGGGTGGCGCTTTAACCATAGATTTTCAGCTTTGCCTTTTCACAATAGGACAGTACTGTATGTGTACTGTACCTTATGCAATGTCATGTGTTCAGTTAAAATATAATTTAGTTTGTTTTTTGTTTTCTTAGTAATAAACATGCTTTTACACCAGTGGTCGGGAACCTATGGCTCTTTGAACAAAATACGTGGCTCTCCTGCTGTCTCCCTTAAAACATACTCCCTCACAGTAAAAAAATTATAACCATCAGATAACTAGTAATCAATTTCCTATTAAAAATACAATTATAGTTCCCTCGTTATTGTAATTTTTTGGAGAAAAAGAATAAAAACTCAACGTTTCGAACAATGCGTGTGTACGCTGTGAATAAATGTACGTTTCTATGGTAACTGCGCACGCACGTAAATTCAACAAACATTCATGAGTAATGATGGCAAAAAGAAATTAATCCCGTGGAATATCGAAAGTTTCAAAATGAGTGCGCAGAAACATTTGATTTTATTGAAAGCTCTGGTGCTCTGCTCGGTCTGATTTGAAGAAAACGCATTTCCTCTTGTAAAAAATCAAATGTTAAGAGACATTTTGAAACCCAACATGCTGCTTTTGCGGCAAAGTACCAGCAGAGCGAAAGCCAAAAGAAGGCGCGTGAGCTCCAGCATAAAGTGCAAACCGGACAAAAACAGCAGGGGCAGGACAGGAGTTTGGACAGGGGCATCTTGGAGTTTGAATGCTGCGAGTTCTGCTTGCCTCATTGGAGATCGCGAGGCAAAGGAAACCTTTTCACAGATGGCGAATAAGTCCTGTGTGTTAAGTACGCAAGTGAACTGTTGGCGGCAGTGCTTAACTTGAGCTGGTTCTTGCTCCGGGAAATGTCAGATATTCGTATTTTGCGTTCCGGTATTTATTTTAATTGGTCCGGCATTAACTGGTGAGTGTTGAATACCTGCATGTTTGTTTGTGTGTGTGTGTGTGTGTGTGTGTGTGTGTGTGTGTGTGCGTGCCTGTGCGTGTGTGTGACACACACAGAGAGAGAGAGAGAGAGAGAGAGAGAGAGAGAGAGTGTGAATGAGTCCGAGTAAAAAAAAAAAAAAAACTGCGAGCAGCAAACCTGTGTTGAGTGTATGTGTGCGTGCTCACACATAAAGGTAGTCACTTTTGACCAATCAGCTTTCTTACATTTACAATCACTCTCATTGGTCGGTGATTGTTGTTTCGCGTGCAGTGAGCAGAGAAAATAAATAATGGCATAGTGGCCTACCCAAACAATAACTGTGTTTTCAAAATGCCAGAGGCAGTCAAGCATGTGAGATTTATTAATAAACTAATTTCAAGAGGATCACGTGCTTATGATTTATCACAGCCGGTCTCGTATTAAGCTAATCAGTATTATCCAATCATATGAGCCATAAGCTACTATAAATAACCACAGTTTTTAGTCCACTTTATCTTTGTTTGGAAGAAACCCCCCTTCCTCCCCATTCTCCTCCTTCACCTTAGATTGGGCGGCACGGAGGCCCAGTGGTTAGCACTGTTAGCCCCACAGCAAGAACACTGCCAACCCTGGTCCTGCCAGGTCGGTAGGTGTTTCTGTGAGGAGTTTGTATGTTCTCCCCGTGTCCGCGTGGGTTTTCCCCGGGTTCTCCGGTTTCCTCCCACCATCCAAAAAATATACATCATGCATAACAATGAAACATTTGTCTAGCCCCCTTTCTTTTTCCTCACATGTTCCCTTAGCTACTGCAGACGGGGAGTTCTGAGATCCACCGAGCTCAGGCTCCCCTCTCGCTCTGCAAACTGGAGGAAGCCCCGGGCTCGAGGATCCCTTGAGCTCGGGGCTCTCTCCCAGGACAGCATGCCAAACAAGCTATTGATGAATCATCAGCTAAGTGTGAACTCTTGAAATATATATTAAACACGAGTACGTTGAATCTGATTATGAGCCTGATCAAGAGAAGATAAAACTGCGTGAATGGATCAGGAGACAGACACAAAGTGATCTGAAGTCATGATGAAACATGACGAAAGAGGTAACTGTGGACTCATCTTGAAGATTAGACAGAGTGAGTCATTTTCGCTTGGTACATAATAATGAAGTGAACTGAATGTCAGTGGTGTTAGTAAACTGAATAGTGATGTTTCATGGTTTTTTCACTTTAACTGCTGAGTAACGTCATGTTCCGGTGTCCTGACATTGTATCTATCAGATTATGCTACCAACAGAAATGGCTCTTTGCTGAAAAAAGGTTCCCGACCCCTGTTTTACACTATACTGTATGTTTTAGAAAACATACAATACATGGTGGGAAGTATAGCCCTAGGCTGCAAGCAAATGTAAGAATTAAGTTCTAAAGCCTTTATAGTGTCCTACTAAATTGCGTTGGGGTGAAAAGAATGTTTCGATTTCTTTGACCATCATGGCGATGTTATTACCTCAAATCATTAATGTGCGCACACTGCTGGATATGAAAACCATGGCACAGCATACACTACAATATAATATTAAGTTTATCGAGCTGATGGACCACATCACCTGATTGCAGTAAAACTTGCTTTATCGATAATTATTATTTATTATAGGCTAGGTAACAAATATTTGACAATCTGCAACTAAATGCAAAACACTCTCAAGCACTCAAAATAGGTTCCCTTTTTCATAGCTATTAGTGGCAGTTATGAATTAAATAAATTGGTATATCCGCAAGCAAAGTGAGTCGCATATTATTTATCATCTGTTCATATTTATCTGTTAATTTCTCATTCCCACGCATTCTATCCCCTATCCTAAACATAGCCAACATAAAAATTGTAAGTTTCTAAAAGCACAGTTTTAATGATTAAGCATTGTTTATTGGCTACACATCTCGGTCATAAATACCACACAACGCAGCTAATAACAAATATGTAGTTTAAGCTCATTGTAAATTAGCTTATATATTTATATATTTGTTAAAACCGACGCGATTCTCCCCAGCAATTCTCCTTATGCTTACAGGATGTTTCCACAGCCATGAAGGGAATAACTCGCTTTATCAATAGCCTACTATAATTACTTATTATTATTATTATTATTATTATTATTATTATTATTATCCATGTTGCTGTGATGACTGTGCTGTATTTAACTGGCAATAGTTTTTAGATCACTATATGTTTAAAAGTGAAATTGTACAGTGTAGAAAAATATAATGAATGCACTGAATGCAAGTAACCGTGGTCTGCAGTTATCTTACTCGTTCTCAGTTACGTGACGTTCAGGGCTATTCAATTGGCGGCCCGCGGGCCGAACCGGGCCCCCGAAGCAATTTGTTCCGGCCCTCCAAATAGTGTGACCAAGACATCAAAAATAAATTTAGTTCAGTTGAAAAACGACCGATATAGTTATGTAGTTCAAGTAGTTGAAGGCTACCAGAGCGAGAGTCACCTGACATTAAGCGAGTGGTGCGAGCAGCCGAAAATATTTGGATATGTTCGTAGAAAAGGCCTTTTTTGTACAATGCACTGATATCGTTAATAGGGATGCAATGTTTCACTATTAACTATTTCACTATTAGGGATGCCGATTTCACTATTAACATTGCTTTTATTCATTAAAGGGCACCTAGGTTAGCCCTTTTTTCAGATTTAATATAAGTGTTTTGCGTCTCCAGAATGTGTCTAAAGTTTCAGCTCAAAACACTCATCAGATTTTTCATAATACCTTTTGCAAGATTCTACTTTATACATTTTTGACCTAGGGGACTGTTTTGTCATACTGCACCTTTAAGGCTAGTCCTCCCCGTCCACCGTTTCTACGTGCCTTTCTGCGTGCCTTAATCTCCTCCCTCGGCTGCGTCAGACAACAGACAGACTTAAAGGAAGCAGATCTCACGTAGCGTTTGTGAGAAATACTACAGTAAGAACTTTACCAATGAGTATTTGTTGTGCAGTTGCATTGATGAGTCACACAAATTTCACGCGCACACACACACACACACACACACATACTGGTTTTTGTGGTATATAGAGACTTTGATCGCCAAACCAGTTTTTTGCTGGTCTATGGGGACACCCCTTTCCCGTTGACTTACAGAGATGATAAAACCATCAAAAAATTTGTTTTGCTCTGCAGAGCACAGATATCACTTTGGATTTCCTATACACACATCAGAACGTAAAATACTACAACATGATATTTTGCTGGTACATAAGGACAGCCACGCCCCCTCCTAAAATGTTCCCGCCTATAACATAATTGTGGTGTACATGATCCGACAGGTTTATGAGAACAATATTTTTACAATACCCAAACGTGTCAGTTACCTGGATTACAGGGACTGATGTGCTTTACAGGTACATGAGTGTACACACACACAAATGTGTCAGTACACTGCATTACGAAGCCTGAGGTGGTTAAAGAGTACTGACTTGTTACACAATACACAACGGCACATTGTCCTGCATTACATGGACAAATGTGATTTACTTGAACATTATGATACACAACACACAAACCTGTACATATCCTGTCTTACCAGGACTGAGGTGGTTAAAGAGTACCAGAGCTTAAACACAATACACAGCACAAAATAAAACATTACAGGGACCAATGCCTTTTAGAAGTACTTTAATTACAATTGCAAATTACAAAATAAAAACTAACTATAAAGTGGAGTTAGTCTACTAACCTGTCCACTTATGAGTGAACAATTGTAATCTTACAATGAAACAAAACATGCCATACAAAAACTGCAGAGGAAATCCACTTACTTAAATGGTTAGTTCACCCAAAAATTAAAACGCTGTCATTAATTTCTTACACTTATATCGTTCCAAACCTGTGAGACCTTCATTCATCTTCAAACACAAGTGAGGATATTCTGGGTTTAATCTAAGATCTTTCTGATCCACCTATAGGGTCATTGGATATGTAATGTTCAATGTTCAGAAATGAAACAAAAACAAAAATCATATGAAGATTACTTTTGTGCACAAATAAAACAAAGACAAATTTGTTCAATGATTTCTTCTCTCCACACAGCAATTCTGATGAGTGCGACTGAGCTCAGACAATAATAACACGAGGAGATGCATGTTATTTCTTTCTATGCCATTCCGTTCATCACCAGCAACATTCCCATTGCTGTGCTCCCCATAAAGGAGGATGAGAAGAAATAATTGATTAAAGTTATTTTAGTTTTCGGTTTGTTAAATTATTTTTAAGACTTTAATTTTAAGTATTATTACAGTTTCTTATGATTACAATCGAATCACTGATATGACATAGACAAATTTGACTGTGTTTAGTTCCTTTCTGAACATTGAACATTACATATCCAATGACCCTATAGGTGGATCAGAAAAATCTCAGATTAAATCCAGAATATCTTCATTTGTGTCTGAAAACGAGCAAAGGTCTTACAGGTTTAGATAGACATGAGTGTGAGAAATTAATGACAGAATTTTTGTTTTTGAATGAACTAAAACGTTAGGTCAAAAAATCAACTGCAATGAATAAAAATAAAGAAAAATAGCATGCCACACATTGAAAATGTCTCATTTTACAGGCAGTAGGCATGAGATTAACTCAGAACTAAGGCTGGGCCATATATCCTAATCAACTGCAATGAATCAAGAAAAAAGAAAAACAGCATGCCATACATTGAAAATGTCTCACTTTACAAGCAGTAAGCACGAGATTAACTCTGAACTAGTGTTGGGTCATATATTGCATACCATTATTGGGTGCATTTCCACATTAAAGCCGTTTGTGTGATCTCTAATAAATGTCCATCAGTGTTCAGATGGAGCAGTGTTTAACACACAGAGCTGGAGTTCTCTGAGAAGATACACAATTCACCTGCAATAATCCATGTGATATCATACATGTTATTGCAAGTGTATTGTGTATCTCATCAATGAACTCCTGCTCTGTGTATTAAACGCTGCTCCATCTGAAACAAGTGATGGACATTTATTAGAGATCACACAAACGGCTTTAATGTGGAAATGCACCCAATAATCGAATGTGATATATCACCCGGCCCTGCTCTAAACATTAATTAACCAATGCAGAGATCTAGAGAATTTATCTTAAGAACAGACCCCCAGATCATAATAAAATGGCATCAAAAGAACATCACTTAGTTTGAGCCTTTCTTTTGAGGCTAATTCCTCTATTTCTCACAAAGTCTCGTATGTTTTGTGCACTGCGTCTTGCCAATGCATCTTCTGCTGTCTTGCATTGCTGGCATTCTGTCATTGTGGCAAGTTTTCCCTTTATGATATGGGCCTTAAAATGCTTCATTACCGCAGCAATTTCTGCTTTAGACCAGAACACTTTCTGGCCTTTCCGCTGGTTTTCATTTTCTGCCTCAATCTCATTTTCTGTACAGAGGAATGCATACTTTAGTAAAAGAGCTTATGTACTTACATGGCTGTGGTATTGTTACTTAAAACTCTGGTACCTTCGGCAACTTCAGTGGTGCTCTCAAAGGCCATCTCCCGAACACCTGCAGGACATTGGTTTTATAAATCATCAGGAAACTCAGAAGCAAAGCAAATAAAGGTAAACATTTAAAACTATACATAGAAAGATATTTTAAAGGAGTTACGTCTGAAATCGCACTGGTACTGCATTTATATTTGAATATACATCCCAAACCATGTGCTATGAATGTGGGTAGTTTAAATGAAACTGGGCAGTCCTGTATCCGCCATGTTATTACGATCAACAAGATGTCTACTGACATCAGTTGTGCTGGATTTCTTCTATTTATAAGTTCTCTTGCACTGCCCCAAGGGTGGGCGCCACAGTGGCGTAGTGAGTAGCACGTTCTCAAGCTCTTTCAGTAGCACCAAAGTTTTCCTCGTCAGTTAAGACATGCTCTTCCAAAAGCAACATCTGAAAACAATGAAAAAAGCAAAGTTCATGTATAAATGATTTCTAACATCATTTTAAGAATTTACTGAATCTACAATGCTCATGTTATTACCTTCTCATCACAGTCCGGGTCATTCAATGATGACTGGTCCTTCACCGGAGTCACCTGAAAGTAAGGAATTAGAAATTAAATCAATGAAAATTCCACTACAGACAAAGGATTAACAGATTGTCTAAATAAATAATGAATTACCTTTTCCACTCCTTCAGAAGCTTCACAAATACTGGAGTCCATTACAATTGACGGATTACCGACATCCATCATCTGAAAACATGAAATCAAATAAAGAAGATCACAATATAATACTCTAATAATGATAGTAGTTGTAAAAAAATAGTGATGTTATGAATGATGACGAGGCTCATAATGCCAAATTCAGATATGATAATATTTTTAGCACCATTCAGTACCATTCACAGTACAATTCATAAAAAAAAATATTTATGTCTTACAGCGACGGGATAAGTTAAATAGAAATCACCAAATAAATGAGTGACATAAAATTTTCACAATACCTTCTCTTCTTCTGTGACTTCTGACTGGGACACAGTGTTAATTTCAAGAGTGGATGGTTCAACCTCACTAAGAGTCTATAAAAAACATTTAAAATAATTGACTAATTTTGTTATATTGATGTAATATACAGTATAATAATCAAGATTAAGATTACAATAATTAATTTCAAATCAATATTTAAATATTAACCAAGATAATGTCAATGACCATTTATTGATTACATTACATGCATTTTATAATGTCTGGTTGTGTGTAGCTTTACATCGGTCATATCATATTCTCGACCTGATAGAAAAACCTCAGCATGTTGTTAGTCTGGTATATGAGAAACCTGCTTTTTTCAGAGAAATTGTACTTAGTTCAAGTACTTCTTTGCAGGTGGGAAACACTGTCTGTGTCAGTTGTCCAGCATGTCTCTAACACACACTAATGTAGCAAAATGATTTTAGCATTTGTTTTTATCAGACATGCTAATCTGTTCATTAAGGATTAACATAAATATTACATGACTATTTTAAAATACCTTTACAGCTGCGGTGTCTTTTTCAAGTATCTTTAGGTTCTTAAGGCACTGGTCATTCTGAGTGTTCTGAAAAGAGAAAAAGATAAGAATCAATCTAATCCTGGAAAACATAATTTAAATTAGATAAAGCAAAGTAAAAATGATTATTATAAAATTAAACAAGTTTTACTTTACTTGAGAAGTATTAGTGTCAATTAAAAATTAAATTTAGAGCTTTGAAAACATTAGTGTTAAGTGTGGCCACAGTAAGCTGTAAGTTATGAATATTACACTTATTAATCCACATGTATGCAGCCCAAAGTCCTGGGAATAACTAGAACCTCACTGACAAGACCTGTCAAACTAACACATTGAGATTCTTTCATCACGACTTTTTAAAACAGTCCTCATAACAGGTGTGAATATACACACAGCCTGTCCTCATAAACCAGGGTCCCTAAAACAATGGTGTAAATATACACACAATCTGGCATCAGGAAGATATTCTTATGATGGTCCTCATAAAAGTAGGTCCTCATAATGCAGGTGTAAAAAATAAACACAGCCTGTCCTAATTAAACTGGTGTAAAACAAACACAATCTAGCATCAGGAACATGTTCTCATGATGATCCTCATAAAACTAGGTCCTCATAATGCAGGTGTAAAAATACACACAGCCTGTCCTTATAAAACAGGTGTAAAAACACACACACAATCTAGCATCAGGAACATGTTCTCATGATGATCCTCATAAAACTGGGTCCTCATAATGTAGGTGTAAAAATACACACAACCTGTCCTTATTAAACAAGTGTAAAACACACACACACAATCTAGCATGAGGAACATGTTCTTATGATGAACCTCATGAACCAAGGTTCTTATAACTCAGGTGTGAATATACATACAATCTATGTTACTGGAATGAACGCACATGTAAAGCAAAAAGGTCACTAACCGCATCTTGTATAAAAAATGACCTTTAATAATTTTAATCTAAAATCTAATAGTAAGAATGAACTCTGCATTGGTTTTCATACCGTGTTTCGCCATGGACACTCAGCATCTCCGTAATCATAGGTGATCTCTTCACCAGGACTGATTCTCCTTAATGCAAATAAGCATAAGTGAGGTATTCCATCCACACAGATTGTCTTCATCTTGCTATTTGGGTTAATATGGTCATCGTTTACAAATCGCCCAAGAGAGCCGTCATCCCGGCCTGCATCAACACTAAACAAATGACAGACAAAATCAGCACTGAAAACATAAGGCCAACAGAGATCACGGTGTGATTAACAATCATTTAACAGTCCTCACCAAGGACTGAGAATATATAACCAATAATTCTAGCAAAGTATGCACTCTCAGCTATGGAGTAAATAATCAATGACATGGCCACTGCCACATTCTGAATCATCTGACTTCAACAAATATTTACATCAACAATTGTACATACCAGAGGCGTTCCCTCACAAAGATGTTTTGTGTTCCCTCGCAAAACTTTTTTTCCGCAAACACTTTCTGGTCATTTCATACATGTCAACCCTCCCATTTTTGCCAGAATTATCCTGTATTTTACTATTCTATCCTGCTATTATCCTATGATTAAGTATTTTCCCATATTTCTCATGTTTTTTAAATCTTTAAAGCATGCTGAAATTAATATCAAATGTCTGCATTCACTTTTCCATTAAAGCTGTGCGGCCACCATCACCCTTCATATGCAACCTCTGAATCAGCGAATGCATAAGCCAATGACTGGTATAAGCGCTGACTGACGCGCTCTGTATGATAAACTGATCCCAGATCAGCTTCTGTACACGCAATTTAAAGAGGAGCAAAAGTGCAGGACACGGATGCGTGTTTAAACAGACAAATACTCTTAATAATATGTAAACATGTTCGTCCTGCTTTTATTTTAAACACAACAAATTTTCTCATAAATGAGCACAAACAGTTACTTAAGCAATGGAATGATTTCATTATAGATCTGCGCATTCAGTGACACCTCTGTTATCAAACTAAATAAAAGAGATTCATCTGCTGCTCTTCACTTGTTTCATAACTGAGGTGTCACTTTAAATGGTGTGTACAGAGGCTGATCTGGGATCAGTTTATCATACAGAGTGCGTATACATCTGATTCAGAGGTTGCATATGAAGGGTGATGACCGACGCACAGCTTTAATGGATGAATTGCAGCCATTTTTTATTAATTTCAGTGAGATTCAAGATTAAAAAATACATGAGAAATATGGGAAAATATTTAATGATAGGATGATAGCGGGATAGAATGGCAAAAAACAGGAGAATCCCAGCAAAAAACAGGGTTGACATGTATGAAGTGAACAGGAAGTGTTTGTGGAAAAACAGCTTTGCGAAGGAACGCAAAACATCTTTGTGAGGGAACGCAAAAACTTTAAAATATATATTTTCCTCCCACCCATTTTTATTTTCTCCCACCCATTTTTTTTTCCAACCACCACGTCCCTTCCGGGTCTCTGTAGATACACAGTGACTTTAAAAGAAATGTATAGAGGAAATTAAGACACGTACACAAAATCAAACCAGTTAACTCACCTTTAATATCATTGATAAATTTGCACTCAAGCCCATTTCTGTCCTTTCCCAGAAGTGAAAACTGGATGGCCTCCAGTGGCTTGGCCTTTCTCCTTCGCAGTTTCCTTTCAGCCATTATTTGATGTGACTGCTTTAAAAATAAAAATTAGGATTATTATAATAACTTTTGGATTGCATTTGGTAAGCATATTTTTAATAGTTAGCATATTTTTTTTTCTAGTCTTAATGTAAGACAATTATTTAACTGGGACAGTATATGTTGTAAAAGTTGAATATGACACATATGGCATCTGCTGAAACAATTTTCATCTTTTTAAAGCGTCTACGACACAATCTGTATTATAAAAAACACTGCAGACATAATAGTCACTTTCTTATTATATGCATTATATGTTTATGTATTTAGATCACATGTCTTTGTTTAATAATCTCATTAAACTATCTCAATCTAGTACTATTTATTAGCACTGACTTATCAATATACTGTACTGGGTGAATCACCTCCTCTTCACAGACTGTAGTCATGACAACCCATTATTATGATCCTTAGACTGTTAAATTATATTGCAAATGAAAAAAAGTTTTTAAAAAACACTAATCCACGATGCTTGTCCGACGTTTCTGTTGTCATACTATAAATATAAGCGCGCTAACGTTGTTAGCATCATGAGCTAGCTGCTTTCCAACAGTAAAATTACCCTAAAGCGCCTACAAGGCACAAACAAACAAGCTAAACTATTTAAAAACAGAATAACTTACCTTTCTTATAATAGCTGCCTCGATCGGGTCGAGTGAGAGACGTCTTCTTTTCAGGTGCAGATTCAGCAATTAACTCCCATTAACGCTGTCACTCCATCTGCGGTTCAAATTGCAGTGCGTGCCTACTCGGTGTTGCGCGGTAGAATAAAGACGCGTGTGTTTAATGCGCTGCAGTTTTATAATGTTGTTTCACTTTTATTCGCGTATGAATTCAAATGAGAGATAATCATAAATGGTCACTTTTCTTCCTGTTTGGATATATAATAAACATGACTTTGCATGTAGGTCTTCGCAGTCTCTCATTACACATCTGATTAGGCCACGTGCAAATGGGTCATAATTACTAAATAAAAGTAATAAAAGTAATAATTATTATTTAAATAACATGCATTTTATAACATATATTTCATAAGCCTAGACGTTAACCTTTAGGTTATATTTACTCTAAAAACATTTTTTCTCTATATTAAACTGACAGTTAAGTTACTTTAATACATAATTACATAGTATTTACAGAATATATTTAATTAAAGGATCACTGTGTATTCATATATTTACATACAGCTGATAAAAGTATCGAAAATAATGATTAAATAAGTAATAAACCCAATTAGAATCAAATAAACTAACTTGCAGTTGCTCAGTAGCACCGAACTTAAGCCCCGCCCATTGCCGCCATTTTGTTATGGTTTCCCGCTCACAAATGCCGAACTAGCCAATCAGAGGCCTCCATTTTTACACAAGCGTAAAAATGCAAATTTTTGATGACGCAGGTGTAGAACCAGGTCCGGGCTACAGGGGCGCAGTCATGAGCTCAGAGGATACACTGTGTATTGTATAATTTCAGGTTTTTGTGGTAAATAAGGACTTGGCGCCAAACTTTGAGAAAGTGCTTCTGGGACTTAGATAAATGCATCCACAGTGCAGGAATTATAAGGACACGTCCCTTGTCCTAATAAACCCAAATGTCCCTGTTTTGCTGGTGCGTATTCAGGTCAAAAGTCCTTTTAAACCACAAAAACCAACACACACACACACACACACACACAGACAGACAGACAGAGTGCGTTTAGCTTTGCACTCTTTTTGCACGCAAATGCGTTAGGATACAGATTAATATCCACTGCTGTATGCATATCTGTTATGTTAATGTACAAAATAAACCTGATTTAAAGTCCACAAACCGCGATTGAAGCGTCTTCCTTTATAGTTGTTCTGACATGCGGCTGTGCTGATGAAGTAAAACTAAGCTAAATCACTGTAATTCATTACACACGTGCACTGTTTTAAAACATTTTAAACATGTGAAACTTACTCTTGATAACATTTGATGATGATTGATGATCCTAGCAAACTGAACAGACCTTTTATTCCTGGTTGCTTTATTTCCGGTTCCCGGTCACACTCCTACGTAAAGTTGCGGTTGGTCTGAAAACCACTCCAATTGGTCCACCGTTTTTATGTTGTTAAATTTGAAAAAAAAGGACTGGGTGTGTTTATATCACCCCAATATGACTGTCTATACACTACATCTACATACATGTCTGTCCAAACAGCTTTAAAAGTTTTTCATAGTTTCACCATAGGTGCCCTTTAAACTGTATTAAGGTCCCATTTACATTGATAGTTTTTAGTTTATTTCCCATAAGCCAGTGGTTCTCAATCTTCTTCCGAATATTTCAGTTTAGTTTCATTTAGACTAGATTATTATTTTATTTAAAGGGCACATAGGTTACCCCTTTTTTCAGATTTAATATAAATCTTTTGTGTCCCCAGAATGTGTCTGTAAAGTTTCAGCTCAAAACAACCATCAGAGTATTTGTTATAGCTGTCTGAAGTGTCTGTATTATAACCGGTAAAACATGAATGCTGTTTTTTTGTACTGGACCTTTAAGGCTAGTCCTCCCCGCCCACCGTTCCCACGTGCCTGTCAGTAACATGCCTCAGTCGCCACCCTCGGCTGCCTCAGGAAGCAGATCTCACGTCACGTTAGTGAGAAATACTACAGTAAGAACTTTACCAATCAGTATTTGATGCAGTTTTTTTTTTTTTTTTGCAACCATGAGTCACACACAAAGTTGTTACAAAGTTCACGCACACACATAGCGCAGACACCCACACACACACAGAGAGAGAGAGAGAGAGAGAGAGAAAGCGCATTTAGCTTCGCACTCTGTTTTCACGCATATGTGAAAGGATACAGGTTAATCCCCACTGCTGTATGAATATCTGTTATGTTAATGTACAAAATATACCTGATTTAACGTCCACAAACCGCGACTGAAGCGTCGTCCTTTATAATTGTTCTGACACGCAGCTGTGCTGAAGTAGTAAAGCTAAGGTAAATTGCTGTAATTCATTACACACATGCACTGTTTTAAAACATTTTAAACTTGTAAAACTCACTCTTGATCACATTTGATGACGATTGATGATCCTAGCGAACTTAACAGACCTTTTATTCCCGGTTGCTTTGCGCACGTCTGGTCTTGTTGATATGATTATACACGTGACTACCAGGACATTTTAATATGCACAGCTGTCAATCAATTCGGTGGGCGGATGGACCGCACTCCTGCATAAAGTTGCAGCCGATCTGAAAACCGCTCCAATTGGTCCACCGTTTTTATGTTGTTAAATTTGAAAAAAAAGGACTGGGTGAGTTTATATCACCCCAATATGACTGTCTATACACTACATCCACACACATGTCTGTCCAAACAGTTTTAAAAGTAGATTTTTCACCATAGGTGCCCTTTAACATACCAACACAATATCACGGCAACTCGTGTTTTGCTGCTGAAGCATATAGCGGACTTGTTTTGAAGCACTTCACCCCAAAGGTTGTTAGATATTCTTTATTCTTTTATATAACGTAGCCTAGTTGTCTTTTTAATGATTAATGAAGGAATGATAATGCTTTGTTTTATTGTTAATCTTTATTTACAAGTAGCAGAGTATTTACAGCTAATGTATAGGCTATTTCCCTCAGTTCGTATCCCATCCCTTTGTGCCACCTGGCGGCATAGTCGCAAACTGCAGTCATACCTAAAAACAAATTATTTTTCCTTTAGAGCGGCAGCAGTACATCGTGCGGCGGTAATGGTCACATTAAACTCTCACTTACTGTAAATCTATAAATATGCAGTACAATACACTACAAAACAGACACCTTTTTAAAAACAGTAATATTTTCTCTGCAGTTCAGAGACTTTGTTTGCAAACAGAGACCTACACATCAAAATATCTCCCTTATTAAATAACTCTGATGGGGGAAGGGCATGGTTCCAAGATGGGTGAGTTAAGTGTAGATGTCATATTACAGCATTGAATTACCACAAAATGAAAATTATGTCATCAATTAGTATTCTTCCAATTGTTCCCTTCAGATCGGGAAACCTAACGTTGTGTCCCACACACATTGGGAATAGCCAGATGACAATCACTCTGAAGAGTAAAGCTGCGGTGACACTGGGCTTTTCCTCCCATAGACTTCCATTCATACGCACGCGAATGCGTCAGACCGGAAACGCAGGGTCATGCGTTAAGTTTCACAGCTCACTGCTGTGCAAAGTTCAAGCTTGGTGAACTCTGACCTGCGAAATCGCATCACTTGACTGCGTGAGACCAATTGAGGATTAAAACACGACCTCTCTGGACAGAAATTTTAAATATTGAGCAATGGTTGGCTTTTTTAAATGTCTAATTATCTTGTTTAATCCCGCCGCTTTTCGCAGCGCAGTACGACAGAATTTCGCACACACAAAGCCCAGTGTGACCGTAGCTTTAGTAAATGGGCCTATAAATGCCTATGAATTGGCAAAGTGCTGCTCCTCACAGGTGCAGCTAGTCTAATCAGCTGAATACAGCCAGCACCTGGAGGAGAGACAACATGTGCTGAGCTGAATCCAGAGAGATCAAGCTTCATGTATCCAGTGCAGGTGATGACGCAGACAGCAGCAGTCAAGCTGGGTCATTCTCCCATCCCTGGAATCCTGCGGCTCCAAGATCTGCTCCACTGCCACAGCTCGATCTACTGGCTAGCGGCTGTGTTGAGCTTCCTGCCGGAAGTCGACACCCCTGGCTCAAGGGGAACACCCCAGTAAATGGATCATGAAGCGACCCTTGAGGCTTGCTGCTCAGAGGAGAGGAGGACCATTCTTTCCCTAGTGGAGGGCCAGAGATCCCAGCTGCAAATGCAGTGAACTGTATTACTTCACTCACAACATTTGTAATTGAAATAATGCTATGGTGATGGGTGTTATGGGTGATTCCAAGATGTCTCCAGCATCACCGGCTTGACGTTGTACTGTAAGGATGGCTGTCTCCCCATAATATCAAACCCTGAGAACTGTTGTGAAATTCCACGAGGCGATACCACAAGAATTGTCAGACACTAAGACAATAAATTTCTGATCTGAGAAGAAAATCAGGAAACCAGCAGATCACACACATTCCACACAGAATGTCCAAGTTTATAATATGATGTATCTTGTAGCTCTTTATTCCTGTTTAGTATCATTTTAAAAGTCTTTGTGCGATTGGTACAGTGGTTTCAATTTAATTGTAATATTTCACTTGTACATGTTGATCTGATTTGTGGCTTTGATAAGACCTTTGACAGATGCTCCACCCCAGAGCAAATGGTTCACACCTCAAACACACTAACAGGCAAGGGTCTTTGTCAAGCTTTTGTTGTCTTGAATTTATGGCTGTTTGTTCTGAGTTGAGTATTTAAGGGAAGGTGCAAAGATATCATTGGAATCTTGTAGGCAAGACACCCTGTTGCAGTGTAGGAGTCTCTGAGCTTTTGCATCAGAGACTTATAAGCTGTAATGTGCTTTATACATTTTAACTCTTGGATTTATCTTTGAGTAATTGATGTTGTACATTTCTGAATTGGTTTTTATTCTTTGATTGTGTAATTGGCATTATACACTTTCATCAAGTTTTGATTCATTCTGAATTCTCCTGAAATCTTTTATATCCATTATGTTATTGACAATAGCTCAGGACTGTAAAAGCTAGCTCTTAAATAGGGGAGTTGAGTTGGTCTGGGTGTGTTGGTTAGAACATCAAAGCCGGAGAAGCAATTGAGTTGAACGGTTTATTGCTTACATTTATGTGCAGAGGGGGAGCCAGTTTAAACTTGTATGTTTAACGTCTTCTAACAGCATATATGAAATGGGCATGGATACTGAATGATGATTGCATTGCCTTGTGCTTAAATGTTCCTTAAAGACAGCATAGGTCCACCTTTGTGTACATTCATGTGTATGAGCTTGTGGATGTGTGTGTGTGTGTGTGTGGTTTTTCCTCTGAACGCACACAGTTGTATAAACTAACAGGAACAAACAGCAATCATATTCAGCCGTGAGTCTCCAGAATTCGCTTGGCTCTTTTCTGTCCTCGTTGAGTGAACGTAATGACTGATTCACGGAGAAATCGGAAGTGCGCTGAACTGTGAAGCACTCCACATCAATACGTGGCCATAATAAAAGTCCCCGCGATTCAGAGTAAGGCACTGCTTTATATCACTGTTACAGTCTCTTGTTTGCAGCCTTTCGTACAGCCGCCCCCAAATTGCATGCAATTTGTTCCTAAGAAAGGCTTAAGGCTTACTGTCTTTGGGAATCATTACAGTGGAGCTGACTCTCCATCTGATTCTGGGATGGCTGGGAGGACAATAAGACGGGCAACTGGTCTTGTGTAAATTTTGTCCTTAATCTGAACATCCCCTGACCTTACATGCTGATCGGCGCTCAAGTGCACCTTTATGACTTTTCCGATTGGCCAAAGAGCCCTTGGAAGCTGAGGGTCCATCAACAGAACTACTGAGTTCACTGTGAGGTCAGCTGTGTCAGTATGCCACTTCTGCCGCTGTTGCATGGTGGTCTGCTAAGACTTGACAGTGCTTCCATCTTCTTTTGCTAAGTCCTTCAGTCTTATTATACACCATCTGTGGTAGAGCTCCATCAGGCCGCCCCATCAAGAGGACGTTTGGGGTGATAGCATCGACATCCGCAACATTATATAGCCTCTACCTCCAGCAGGACGGTATGAAGTACCTCATCAGAGATTGACTGTGCTCCAATGATGGTATACAAGGCGGATTTGACTGATCTTATTTCCCGCTCCCAGGCTCCACCGAAATGGAGAGCTGCAGGGGGGTTGAAATGGAAGGCAATCTTCTGCTTTGTTAGTAGTTGTTAAAGCTCTGCAGCCATGCTATCAAATGACTCCCTAAGCTCCTTCTCCCCTGCCTTGAAATTTGTGCCCTGATCTGAGTAGAGTTCTGCTGGAGTACCTCTACGGGCAATAAATCTCCTAAGGCTCATCAAAAAGGAGTCTGAGTCCATCCTCTGTATGAGGTCCAGATGTACGGCTCTGGTGGTGAGGCATTTGTAGATAATACCCCATCTCTTTTCTGACCTATGTCCCAATTTAATCTGGAAGGGCCCAAAACAATCTACGACTGTGGAGTAGAAAGCTGGCTTATACAAGCGAAGACGAGCCTCTGGTAAGTCTGACATTTTAGGCACTGATGGCTTGGCCTTCCACCTTCTGCACTCCTTACACTGATGTTGCATATGTCGGATTTGTTGCCTTCCACGCAAGATCCAGAATCTGTGCCGTACTTCTGCATATACCCGCTCTGGCCCAGGGTGGCAAAGACGAGAGTCATGATCCTCTATAAGGAGTTTGGTGGCTGGGTGACAGGGATCGAGAACAATAGGATGTTTGAACCCAGGATCTAAAGTCTCAGCCCATCTTAATCGACCACCAACTCGCACGACTCCATCCTCAGAGTCTAGTTCCGGTGATAAGGTAAGCAAGCGACTGCTATGCGCCACTGGCTTGCCCTTCCTCAGGCAGTGCAACTCTTCTTGGAAACAGTCTTGCTGAATCTTCTTGTAAATCACCAGCTCTGCTTGCTGATACTCTGATGCAGCAATAGGGTGACTTGGATCAGCCGCCCCATGAAGCTCATGTGCCACAGCCTCAACTAGATCCTTCCAGGTTGTGTATTGACCATTTTTTACTGAAGATGGCCAGTCAGGATTCGATATGACACCACAAAAAGCTGACTTCCTGCACTCTGACAAATCCAGATCTGCCAACTTTGTTGGCTGGGATGGCCAGTGATGGGATCCTTTAAGAAGAAAGGATGGCCCATGACTCCAGTGATTGGGCAATGCTAGTTCTTCCAGAGTCTTTCCTCGTGTGAGGTCATCCGCAGGATTCAGCAAGGAGTCTACATAGCGCCAGGCATCAGGGTTTGTAAGCTTCGGTATTTCAGCCACGCGTGTCCCCACAAATACTTTGAACCGGCACGACTGTGACTGCAGCCATGCCAGCACTGTCATCGAATCACTCCCAGGTATGATTTCATCAATTTTCAAGGTAAGCTCTCGTTCCAACATCTTTGCTAATTGTGCTGCTGTTAGGGCACCACAGAGCTCCAGACGTGAAATCGAATGTTGTCTTCGAGGAGCAACTCTTGATCTTGCTGCCAGAAATGAAAGGTAAACTCGGCCTTGGACATCTTCTGTCCGCATATATGAAACGGATCCATACGCTTTTTCCGATGCATCACTAAATATATGGATCTGTCTGGAGACAATGGCTTGATCCACATGAGCTGGAACATATGACCGGGGCAGTGATAGATGAGGCAACAAATGGAGTTCCGCTTCCCACTCCTTCCACGCCTGCTGAAGATTATGAGGAAGTAGCGGATCATCCCAGTTTCGATGCTTATCCCACATGCTCTGTACCAGTAATTTGGCACGGGTGGTGTAGGGTAATACAAATCCCAGAGGGTCGTACTGCCGAGCCAGAACTCTATACACATTCCGCATGGTCAGAACACCATAGTCCAATGGACAACTCTTGTAGCCCAAAGTGTCAGACTCCCAATGCTAGCTAAGTCCTAGAGTTGACTCGAACAGACCATTCTCATCATGTGAGAGCCAGCGTTCCATACTGTCTGATCTTGCATCTTTTGGTAGATGGCTAATGACACTTGGGACGTTGCATGCCCATTGGCGAATCTCGAATCCACCAGATGCTAAGACTTCCCTGTGTCTGTCTACTAACCTCTTGGCTTCAGCTGCAGTTGGCAAACTCTGGAGGCAATTATCGACGTAGAAGCACTGTTCTATGGAATCCTTAATACCATCCTCTGGATCACTAAAATCCCTGACGTGCCGATGAAGAGCGTAGGTTGCACAACAGGATGAGCAGGTGGTGCCAAATGACAACGCTTGCCATCCAAGGTATCAGGTGGGTCTTCTCGTCTGTCTCTCCA
This sequence comes from Danio aesculapii, assembly GCF_903798145.1. Classification (NCBI taxonomy): domain Eukaryota; kingdom Metazoa; phylum Chordata; class Actinopteri; order Cypriniformes; family Danionidae; genus Danio; species Danio aesculapii. The sequence goes on from NC_079453.1 coordinate 16,161,178, forward strand.
AACAAACCTGAGCAGTGACCGATCTTCTGGCAGGAGCTGGACTTGGTGAAACATAGCCTTTATGTCTCTGCTGATTGTTACACCATGTTCTCAAAAGCACAGCAGAACACCAAGCAGAGAGGCCCCCAGGATAGGTCCAGGAAGAAGGGCTTCATTCAGATTCATACCTCTAAACTGATAAGAACAATTGAAGACAAGTCGATTCTTCCCGTTGTAAGACACTAGGTGATGTGGTATGTACCAGGACTCACCCTCTGCTGAGATCTCCCATGGGTCCGGCTTCATGACGGCTCCTGGCTTCACCAACTGTTGGATTGCTTTACTGTAAGCTTTAGCACGTTCAGGGTCCCTTGCCAACCATTTCTTTGTACTTCTCAAACTCGGCAGAACCACCTCTTTAGTTGACTGAAACAGAGGCATGTCCTTTTTCCTTAACAATGGAGTGGCATACGTGAGAATTCCAGAAACGTCCACTCGCCTAGTCTTTGTCTCTAGGAGCTCCACAGCCTCATTGTCTTGTTTTGACCTTACTACTAGCTTTTCCTGCTGGAAAGGCAACACGTCCAACTGCCATAGTTTCTCAACGTTTCGCATCAACTCAGTAGTCTGTGGCAAAACGGTGGTAAGGAGGCACTGGCGTGAGGTTGTTGTCCACGGTATAAGGTGAGTAGGACTCTGAAGTGTCCAACCCAGTCTCGTGCAGATAGCTGATGGTCCTCCAGGGGGTCCCAACCTCACTGGCTCAACAGGGCTAAGTAAGTGGGGGTGATCTGCTCCTATTAATAGAAGTGGCTTAACATTCTCAAACGGCTCAATTGGGAGGCCTGCCAGATGTTTGTACTTCTTCTTCAGCATAGAGATGGGATACGTGTGATCTGCTAAGCTGAGGCGTTGTGACATAAATGCTTCTCTAATCCGAAAGCCTTTTCTGGGATGTGCAAAGGATGATATGCAGAATGAGACAGTTGATCCCTCTAACGTTTGGACATCCTGTCGTATTGTGCGAAGAATCAGATCCTCCTGTTTGCCCTGTAGTCCCAGTTGATCAGCGGCTTCTAGGAGGAGCATGGTGTGCTCCGACCCATCATCCAAAACTGCATAAGTGTCAAGAGTTCGGTCTGTATTTCGAAGAAGTACTCTCATCACTTTCAGCAGCACCCTATTGGAAGCTGATGGACGATCCAAATACAGGATATCAGCCTTGGTGTTTACCAGACAGCTGTCTTCTTTAGGTGGCTCAGTTGCAGGGCGTGTTCACCTGATGAAGAACTCGTAAGTGCTTCCCTTGACACAAGTCACAGAGTCTTTTAAGATCACACTGTGCTGCTTGGTGAGATCTTCCACATCTCCAGCATCTTTTATTTGCTTTGATCCAGTTTATTACATCATCCTTGTTGAGCTTCTGAATAGCTGGACACTTGTTAAGAAAGTGCTCCGAACTGTCACAATATGGACAGTGTGGTCTCATCTAGCCTCTCCCTTTAGTCTCAAAGACACTATGACTTTCTCGTCTCATCCCTTTACTATCCATTGAGCCCTCGGCTCCATGAAGCACTGAAGCTGCTGGCTTACTATGTCGTTTCTCAGCTTTGTAACTTAGAAACCTTTGTACACGTGTGTTGGATGAGACATCATACCCCTGACACCACGACTCATAATGGAGCCATTCTGCCAAGTCTAACAAGGTATTAGAGCCTGAACGGTGAAACATCTGACGGCGGAAATTTGCCCTTAGCTCTGTTGGAAGTTTTGTAAGCAGCCGTGCAACATGCGATCCACATCTTAACTCAGCTTCCCCTTCAGGGCCCAGGGTCTTTAGCATGCCTACCAATGACTGAACATGTAAAGCGAACCTTTCGAAAGCTACTGTGTCTCCTCGCTTTATCTCTGGTGAGTCCATGACTGCAGCTATCTTCTTTAAAGCAACATGATGTGGCTGCCCAAACTTCTTATTTAATGCAGCCATCGTGTCAGAGAATGGCATGGGTGAGTTAATGTATGAGTCTGCTATAAGGCAAGCTTCCTCCAATCTCAGATGGTCTACTAAAACCTGATATTTGAAAAGCTCTGAGAAGTCTACTGGCAACAGATTCATCAGGGCAAGCTTCAGCCGGGAAAACTCCATTGGGTCTCTATGAATGAAGAAAGGAATCTTTGGTGCCGGCCCTCTGTTTTCTTTCTCTTCAAATCTAACTGATGAAGACTGATATGGTAAGTATTGAGAGGCAGCTCGTTGAACAAAATGAGGCCTAGCTGAGTGTCTAGGTGGGATTGCAGATCCAGCCTGATCTATAACATGAGGGAAGCCAGAAACTGGAGAGTAATGATATGACCTCTGAGGTTGAGACTGAATGGCGTTAGGCTTGCTAGCCTTTCTAAACTGTAGAGGTTCTGTTCTCGTGGGTGTTGAAGCCAGATGACGAGATGCAGCACTCTTTTTCATGAGTTGGAGGTCATTCATCATTTTATCTATGATAGCAACCATATCCTTTCCCTCACTCTCCGGATGTGCTAACACCTCAGCATATGGCCATGGCGTAGGCGGGGCCCAGTTATCATACTCCTCAACTTCCGGTTGGGTTGGAAAGTCAGGCTGAACAGGTGGAGGTAGCATTGGCCATTGTTCTGATATGGGTATCTGTGCCCTTCCCAGCATTTGTACTGAAGTCGCAAGAGGGCGCTCTTCCTTCTGGTTGATCCAGTGCTGTGCATAACTGCTTGGCATAGTCTCAACATGTCTATTAGGTATTATACTTTCAATCTGTGCGTTATATTGCACACTTCCTTCCTGTCTATATGGTGTTGGAGTATCTGCCCACTCTGTATATTGTTCATTTGAACATAAACTGCCACGAGGACTGTAATTATCATACTCACTGACATCTGATTCCCACTGAACCTGACGAGGTATTGGTGAACGTGCCATTTCAGTAGCTGCTTCGTGTTGGGAGCTCCAGCCCTCTAACCCATGCATATGCTGTACCACACTTAAATGAGGCGAAACATGTGTCTGCTGTCTTAACGGTCCAACCTCATAATCCTCAAGATATTTTGGCAGTCTCTGCTGTCGCTTAGGTCGCGTAGATAGGGACCGGGATGCTTCACAACTTTGTTTCATGTTCCCAGAACAACTCTGTATCCAGTTCGAAGGACCAAATGTTATTGACAATAGCTCAGGACTGTAAAAGCTAGCTCTTAAATAGGGGAGTTGAGTTGGTCTGCATGTGTTGGTTAGAACACCAATGCTGGAGAAGCAATTGAGTTGAACGGTTTATTGCTTACAGTTATGTGCAGAGGGGGAGCCAGTTGTAACTTGTATGTTTAATGTCTTCTAACAGCATACATGAAATGGGCATGGATACTGGATGATGATTGCATTGCCTTATGCTTAAATGTTCCTTAAAGACAGCATGGATCCACCTTTGCGTGCATTCATGTGTATGAGCTTGTGGATGTGTGTGTGTGTGGTTTTTCCTCTGGACGCACACAGTTGTATAAACTAACAGGAACAAACAGCAATCATATTCAGCCGTGAGTCTCCAGAATTCGCTTGGCTCTTTTCTGTCCTCATTGAGTGAACGTAATGACTGATTCACGGAGAAATTGGAAGTGCGCTAAACTGTGAAGCACTCCACATCAATACGCGGCAATCCGCCATAATAAAAGTCCCCGCGATTCAGAGTAAGGCACTGCTTTATATCACTGTTACAGTCTCTTGTTTGAAGCCTTTCGTACACATTAGTTTAAGTGCAGTCTGCACTACCATAATGTTGTGACATGATTTTTTAGATTGTCAAGGCTCATTTGACTGTACAGAGCAGTTTGGCACAACAGCATAAAGACCTTTTAATCATTAAGTGATATTAGCAAGTTGTATGGAAATTACTTAACTACTCTTTTAGTGTGAGTGAGCAGTAGGAAAGCAGACTGTTTGAGTATTAGTTAACCCTACATCCTCCGACTAACTTCAGAGTGTTGAGATAATGTCCCTGAGAAGAAACGCAATCCCGGGGCGTGGAACTCTAAGCGGCGTTTGTTCCCTAGTGAACGTTTAACTGAAGAGTAAGGGATTAGATATAAATCTAAATTGAGTCATAAATGTAGAATGTGATCCTTTCTTACAATTAGAAATACAGTCTAAATTTGAATGTCACTTAAAATTGGAGTCAGATTAAATTCGGAGCTGAAAAACAAATATTAATTCTAATGAATAACAGAATTCTTTTCAGAAGCACTAGAAAAGGCTTACATGCATTTACCTTCTACTATGCTGATAGTTTCCTCAATTGGGCTAATAGATGGACTTCTACACTCCCTACCCTATTTTTATTATGTTTTTACTAATTTTAGCATTTTTAGTAAACATATTAACTCTCTGCTGATGTATAATCATCGAGCACTATTGTGATCATTTCTTACAATTAGAAATACAGTCTAAATTTGAATGTCACTTAAAATTGGAGTCAGATTAAATTCTGAGCTGAAAAACAAATATTAATTCTAATGAATAACAGAATTCTTTTCAGAGGCACTAGAAAAGGCTTACATGCATTTAACCTTCTACTATGCTGATAGTTGGACTTCTACACTCCCTACCCTATTTTTTTTATGTTTTTACTAATTTTAGCATTTTTTAGTCAACATATTAACTCTCTGCTGATGTATAATCATCGAGCACTATTGGATCTTCGCCCATCTGCCTGTTATCTGGTCTATAATATAGAAAATAGACATAAATCTTTGCGTTTTACTTGCGCATTACTACCTGCGCACCTTTCCCATGTATTTCATCTCTGGAAATGCCACTGTCGCCATGCCAAACGAGGTGGGAGACTGTTGAGACTGAAGTTCTATCTCAAATCCAGTTTCCCTGACTGGGCCTGGAGCTCTCTGTCACCAGTTTTCCTCCTCATACTTTATGTAGCCAGTACACGATTGTCTGCTACCGGTTATTGGCTCAGATCTCTGACTCCTTTCATCCTCTTCCTCAACAGCATGGACGGGATCTGGGGAATCTGCAGTATATTGCATGGGCTCCTCTGATTATTGAAGAACGTACCTAATGAATGCCAGATCACTGTAAAATAAATCTTTTATCCCTAAAGATTATTTCTTTTCTAAAGGTTTGGATTTTCTATGTGTAACGACAACGAGGGTGACTGCAGGTGAGTGTAGATTTTTGCAGAACTTTTGCCCTTGGACTGCTTTTACTTTAACTCACTGCATACATTGGGTCAATGTGGCAAAGTTGCCACTCAGTACACAAATATATATAAGTGTAAACAGGTCTCTCTGCCCACCGTGTTTCCCACCTTTGAACTGGCTTTGTTTGAACTCGTTTCCTCTCACCCCATCCTGTTCGCAGTCTTCCAAAATACAGTACAGATTTCATAAATCATTTTGCTGCTGTTCTAGCTGAAATCAGGAATATATAATATTCTATTTTGACCATCTGGGATTTTTCATGTGTGCTGTTCTGATGAACCTATGGTTAAGGATTTTCTGACTCTGATTGACTCTTTTAATTTAACTCAGTCTGTGTTTGGTCATACACTTGGCTTGGTTTTTCATATGCTCTGCCTGTTCTTAACCTAGAGGTGTATGATGCTGTTTTTCTAACCATATGCCTGTGGTGTTTGACATTTGTCTGCCAAGTAAGGCAGACAGAACGTGTCCCCTTCCCATGTGCTCTCGTGTTTTTAACTCCTCCACTGCCACATGGTTTTCTGACTGTATTACCTGGCACACCATTTACGTTACTTGCATAATACAGATTAGCTTAGCTCCATGTTACATGGCACCTGTAAGTATGTCCTGGACAATGTTGCTCCATTTAAAACCAGGCAGCCTAAAGTCAAGTCTGAACCCTGGTTAAACGATGAGATCTGTGCTGTGAGGCGTAAATGCTGTATGGCTGAGCGGAAATAAAAAAAAGACAATTTACAGGTTTGTTTGTTTTTTTTTAATTCAAAAGAGTGTTGCGATCTACAGCAGTCCACTGTGAAAGAAGCAAAAAATAGTTACTTTGCAAACATTATCATGTCTATTTGTCATATGCTCTGTGTGTTTTTTAGTCAATTAAATCTATATTTTTGATGTTCCTCAGTCTCCATGCTTGGAGCCCTCTTTTGAAATGTGTGAAAACTTTTTTTATTAATAAGGTGGCCTCAGCTACAGCCCATATTATGCCACCCACTTTTGATCCCTTATTCCTTTATGTGTGCCCTGCTATCTTTCACCAGTTAGAGAATGCTATTCTTGTGCTGCTGGATGAGATAGTGGCCTAAAGCCTTCAGGTTCACCCCATGGTGCTGTTCCCCCACTCTTTCTAAGAGAGGTTCTCCACTGTTGGTTCTTTAGTTTTAACTATTATAAATGGCAGCCTTACCTCAGGAGTAGTTTTTCCTATAAAAAAAAACTTAACATGCTGCCCCTTCTCAAAAAAACTAAAATAAATAAATAAATAACTGGACTGAATACAAATATTCTTCTGAACTATAGATCAATCTCCAAGCTGCCTTTTTATCTAAAGTATTGGAAAACATAGTTTACAGTCAGATAATTGCACACTTGAGCACAGTGTTCTTGAGATATTCCAATCCGGTTTTAAAGCCATGCACAGCACCAAGTCTGCACTTTAAAGAGTTTATAATTATATTCCTTATATATTGTGATTCTGGTGACTGTGTGCTCCTTTTTCTTTTGGATTTAACAGCTGCATCTGACACTGTCGCTCATGACATTTTAATCTCATGCTTGGAACATAAAAGGTGTGGTTTTGGAATGGCCGAAACTTCTCTAAGTGCCTAGGGGATTGTGAGTCCTCCAGTGCTTCTCTGACCTATAGAGTTTCACATGGATCTATTTTGGGCCCTATATTGTTCTCTTTATATCTGCTTACCTTTGGCTCAATTCTCAGGAGACATGGCATCTCCTTTCACTGTTATTCCGATGACTGCCAAATTTATGTTCTGCTTCAATGCAATGTTTAAAAAAAGCCTTTAAAACAAGGGTTTAAAAGGGATTCTGAACTAAAGCTTGAAAGCCAGATTTGGTCTGAAAGCCAGGACTAGTTGAAAACTCAGAGGGAATCGAGCTTTTGCAGTGGTGGCACTAACATTGTAGAATTGGCTGCCTCTGTATATTAGACAAGCTTCTTTCATTACTGTTTTAAATCTCTTCTTAAAACCCACTTGTTCAATTTGGTTTTTAGCGCAGCGTGAGATATTGATATTTGTTACTTTATTTATTTGAAAGTATATGTTTTACTCTTTATTGTTAGCACTTTGGTCAACTTTGTTGTTTTAAAGTGCTTTTTAAATAAAATTGTATTGAATTGAATATTCTAAAAGTCATCTGTAGAGCAGACTGGGCCACACCCAATGATTCGCATGATTTTATAATCTTAGAGTGGAGCCATTTTCCTCCCAGTTGCTGGGTACGAAAAATGCTTGCTACACCATTCTCCCTGCCTGGACATGCATGCGCTTATTTTTGCTCTGCTAGTGAGTTCTCCATCTGGAGAACCCTATCTCCTCTGTCTCTGTTCCTCAGAGGCCCCCAACACCTGACAACACCTGCCTCCACACCACCCTTCAGCCTTTGGGACAGATGAGCTTCACCAATGTACTGTCATATCTCTAAAATTCCTAGTCTGCAGCTAGCTAGGTAAAAGACTATTACGTCCCTCTAATTTGTATTCTTTATATTCCCTTATTCTGGTAATTAAGGCCCTGGGCACATCATGCCTTTGGTGATGCTTGTTTCCCCACGCTATGCTTGGCAACATTCTCACCAAATGCGTGATGGGTCCAGCTGCTGTGGACATACACTTTCCATACACTTTCCCAATGTGTCTGGGACGCAGTGTTGGAGATCTGGATCTGAACTAGTGATGTGCAGATCGATTCTAAAATATTGATTTCTCCGATACCAGCTTTGTATGTTCTAGAATCGATTATCTTATCAAAATATTGATATTTCAATATTGTGGAGCAAATATGTAGTTTATTGGAAATAGAAATGCTGTGGAAAGTAATAACAATTACCATAGTTTCTCTGAATAATGTCAACTTAGTCGGAACTACTTGTTCTTCCACCAGCCAAATCATGGCACTGCGTAATATGGCACTGTACAACTGCAGATCACGCTAGCTAGCCTCTCAGTCCACTGGACTGGCACATGTTGTTCAGTCACAATGTCATTGGTGACCGAAGCGAAGTTATGTGTGGAGCTACTTCACTTCCATAAACTCAAACGATGCGGTTTGTGACACGTGTAACAAAGCAGTGAGGTACTGTGGTATTACCACAAACCTAATCAAACACCTACATATAAATCCCAAGAATATGACTATGTCATGAATAGGTGGTCAAAAGAGGAGGAAAGGAGAAGCACAGGTGCTGCTACGGTGAGACAGACATCACTTTCAGAGTCCTTAGGTGCAGCAGGCAGGCACTATCCAGGGGTGCGATTCCGAAAACCCGCGTTAGCCAGCTAAGGTCGCAAGTTGTGTCGTACATAGTTTGTTGATTTGGTGTTTCCCAAATCCGTCGTTCTTCTTCTTCCGTTGTACTTCTATGATTGCAACTATACCTTTGGAGCCATAGTTCCTGGTTGTGTTTTATTACCACTTATCCCCCCTACACCCTATTCATTCAGAACATTCTAACATTTAAACTTGGAATGATTTTTTACAATAAAGTATTAAAGTAATCACTTTTAGGTGTAATTTGCTTTCAAAGTATTTTTACTGCTCAGTTTTAGCAATCTTCATGTTTACATTTGTTCTCCCTTCACAGTGCACTTTGAAAACATTGATGTAATTTTGAACACAGCCTCATGGCGAAAGCTATAGGTGACCTATTATTTAAAACAGATTATTTGTTATCCAAAGCTTGCAAAAACAAGTAACATAGCATAGTTTGTTTGTTTTTTATAGTAGGTTATTTATTAAGTATCTGTACTGTATATGACACAGGCCTGTTGGTTAGCACATTTCTGCAGTGTCAAATTGTAAAAGTAGACTTTTCAAAAAAATCCAATAAACAATATCCTACTTAATAATAATAATAACAATAATAATAATCGTCATAATCATTAATATTATTATTAAAGTAGGATTTTCTTCATTTCCTAATAAATATTAAATTTAATTTCTAAATAAATAGCCTCATTATTTATATATTTATATGATTTATATATGATATCAGAATACGAATTAATATGGAAAATGAGTGCATGTTTTTACCAAAACTAATATTGGATTTTTTTTAATGCATGTGCATGTAAAACAATATAATTTGCAGAAATAAATTATGGGCTTCTTCTCTAAAGAAGTTAAGAAGAACCCTTTTAGAGCATCATTATGGGCGTTAGATGTTCACACAGGTGTTTTAAGATATTCATGCTCAGATGCTGTCAATAAATATGTAAATTGGCTCTTTTTTTGTATGATAATTCTTCATCAATAAACAATGAACAAGGATAACCTGTAATATGTCTCGTATTCAGTATGAAGTGACACTTTTAAGTACACTACTTGTTACTTTAATTTGCCAAACAGTAATTTTTGGGAAGTATCGGTATCGGATCAGTATCGCAGATACTTGCCGATACTCGCCGTATTTTTACTTGTTATCGGATCGGATAGGAAACCAGTGGTATCGCACATCACTAATCTGAACAGTAAAGAATTTAAGTTGTTTTTATTAAGTCAGAATTATTTTAATAATAAATCTTTTTAATAAAAAAATCTTTTTAATAAAAAATTTCTGGATTCCCGCTTTGAATGTTTTGTTTAGTTGGATCTAACACTACTGCTCCTGTGGCTCAGTGGTACATCTCACAAGGCACAACACCGGGGGTATTTCAAAAAGCCTGGTTAACTTACCCGTCAGCTAAACCCTGAAATCTCTGTTGATTTTCCAAAAACCTGATTAGCATAAACCTGATTGGTTCCAAAACACCTAAGAAGGGTTAGTTTAATAAACCTCCTAAAGATAACCGAGGGTTAATGTGCATGCATGGCACATACCTAAAGGCAATTTTAATGAATCATCGAGTTTATGAGTCACCATGGAAAGGAAAAAAAAAAGATAACATTTGATTACACATATAATGGAGCTCTGTTTTAAACACTTGGTTGAATTAATGGACCATCGAGATGTGTGTGTGTGTGTGTGTGTGTACTGTATTGTATATTGGTCAATTTAGTATTGAGGTTTCATTGCTAAATTGGACCAGCATGGTGGCCGATCTTTATTGATTGCACATTCCACCAGTAAAGCTGCGTTCACACTAGAGTTTGTGCTTGCGAAATTTTGTCATACGGCGCTACGAAAAGGGGCGGGATTAAACAAGATGATTAGACATTTAAAAAACCCAGCGATTGCTCCATATTTTAAATTTCTGTCCAGAGAGGTCGTGTTTTAATCCTCGATTGTTTTCATGTAGTGAAGTGATGCGATTTCACAGGTCAGAGTTCACCAAGCTTAAACTTTTCACAGCAGCGAACTGCGAAACTTAACGCATGCCCCTGCATTTCTGGTCTGACGCATCCGCGTGCGTATGAATGGAAGTCAATGGGAGGAAAAGCCCAGTGTGACCACAGCTTAAGAGTGTGAATAATTAATAAACAGATTAATGGCACATTTTTGCTTAAAATACTGCAATGCACACAACATTATGGGTAACATATTAGAGTTCAAAATAGATAAAGAGGCAAAGTTTTGGTCTTTGTCTTGCTGGCACATCTGTGACAAGTTTTTGTGATGTATCAAGACTCATGATATACAGGGTAATGTCAGCATACCACCAAGAAGGACAAACCACATCCAAAAGAAGTAACTTAGATAAAAGAGGAAGCTGTCTGAAAGGAATGTATATGTATATATGTATATATATATCCATCAGTCAGTTTATGCTTTTTTTTCCCTGTGGACAGGCGGAAAGCTAGTAAGCTGAGTTTCTTTGGTTGTTATCGTTTCTTTGGTTGTCGGCAATTCAACAAAGGACATGATTATCTCCCGATCAGGACTATATATATATATATATATATATATATATATATATATATATATATATATATATATATATATATATATGCTCTTTATTTTATAACACATCTATAGTTGGTTATAGTTATGTGGTGGCACAGAGTTAGACCTATTTCTTGACTGCACACAGAAACAGCAATACGTGCAGCAGAACATTACTTTATTGACAAGAGGCTATTGGACAATTGCTGGTAATGTAGAACACGGAAGCAGCTTGAAGCAGAAAGCATGAGTATGGCCCAATCCCAATTCTATTTTGTACCCCTACTCCTTCCTCTTGGCCCTTAAAACCAAGTGTGAAGGGGAAGGGCTTCAAAATTTATCCCTAAGAATTGGGACAGCACTACAGCACCTGCACACATCATCATATGTCATCACGATCTCTTGCTGCATATGAGATCAGACGATCGTGACTGCTGTAGTTATTCCAGTTGCTTTAATTTTTGGTATTTATCTTCAAGAAATGACTGAAGGCATATATTATGTTATCATAACCATCTAATGTGGCAATAAGATAAGGCCATATTCATCTATGTAACACACGAAAACAACACTAACATTACAGCAGACACTGTAAAAAGCTCATTCCCAGCCACTAGACTTTTCTGACAGGGTATTCGAGTGTCAATGAGTGACAGAATGTTGTGGGAATACTATAAAGGAGTTATTATTATGAATTATAGATCGCGAAATTTATTGGTTTTTATTTTAGCGTTTTTTTGTTTTTTTTTAAAGCATGACTGTAAAACACGAACCCGGTTATGAATATATTACAACCTATATTTGTTTGTTGTAAAAATTTGTAATGACAAAAAATACTTTTTGTGGATCTCTTAATTTCCGGGTTCACCAATACTGCTGTTGTGGCTGGAGTATTCTGTGAAATTTTCTTTGTTTTTTTTTTGGAAAACCCTTTGGTTTTGTGTGTGGTCCTGAAAAATCTTCGTTCGAAGAGCTATTCACCTCTTGCCCTTAGCCCTAAACCTTCAAGCTAAAGAGAATTGGGACACCCTTACCCCTTGATGTGAACGCGAAAAACAAGGGGTAAGGGTAAGGGGAAGGGCTAAGGTGTGGAATTGGGCCTACAGTATGTCTGCTGTCTGGAGGTATTATAAAGTTGATGACGACAACATTGCTATAGCAAACTTCGAAGTATTTAAACTTGGGATTGCCTGCCAGGTATTTTAAGTTGAGATGCTATTTGTTTTAATATTAGATTTTTTAAAAAATATTTACTGTTGCACTGAAGTCCAAATTATAGAAGTTTTGGATTGGGCTTCTGTATCAGTAGATACTCAAAATCAAATGACTCGGATTGGACCTGACTCTGACCTGATCAGGACATCCCTAGTGAAAACTACATTTCTAGTCAAACCATCATTTTGCAATCTTATACCAAAAACGGAAATACAGCCAGTTATAATAACTAAAAATGTGGGAAAGCATTGCTATTATGTGATTGTATTGTATTGTATGTAAAACCATATTATATTAATTGTACCCAGCTTAAATGTAAAATAAAGTTACCTGACAAAAAAGACAGGGTGAGCAGACAGGGTGACCCTGATCTTATCAGTTTCTGCCTTTGGAATTTGTATGTTCCTTCTTGTTGAAAAAGACATATTTTGCCATATAAACAAATGCATATGATAATTTGCACTTTTACATTGGGGAGTCTTCATATTCCATGAGGTTTTCCCTCTAAGTATGCTATGAACCATGGGAGGTACATCTGAATGGCATGGGCTAAAAGTTCAGCTTTATTGCAATGGCTCAGATACGGACATCTGAGAGATTCTGGCGATGCGTAGGATAAGGCTGGGGGGAAGGTAGGTGGTGGCTTGCAGTGGATGGAAAAGTAGATCTTTGGCGGAGTTGTGGTTGAATGGTAAAAAAACTGGTGGGCCAGCTGTCCCTTGCGGGGACTTTGGGCTTAATTTGTAGTCCTGGCGGAGCTGGATGGCACTTAGCCATGGCTGGACTTTTGGGGAGAGTGGGGCTCTCGCTGAAGTTGTTGTTGTTTATCGGTTATTTTCCATAACGACAGGTTTGATGGTGCAAAGCTGTAAGAAGCTTTTTGAAGCTGGATTGTTATTTTCTAGTGAGAGCGGTCATAAAAAAAGAAGATAAGGGAGTAAAGCTAGACAGGCTATTTATAGTGAGTTTGGAATGATCCGATTGGTTTAATAATGATAACAGATGAGAGACCAGCCATGATTAATCATATTACATGCTTCTCAAAATTAGTTTGTGAAACTTCATTTAAATAAAGAAACATGCCTCCCAGACTGTTGCATGGCTAGAGGGCAGCATGGGGGTGGACCAGTGATAATTTGGCCTGCAATTTCATGGCATTCTCTAGGCTCAATATTTGTGTTATATAGGCACGCCACTGCCAAGGACTACTAGACCATTGTGAAGGACCATGTGCACCCAGTGGTTCAAATATTGCATCCTGAAGGCAGTGCAGAGTGGTTTGATGAACGTGAAAATAAATTGATCATCTACCATGGCCACAATCACCAGATCTAAATATTATTGTCTTTGAGGTGAATCTGATAATCTGATAATGACAAATGTCTGATTTTACCAGTGAAAACAAATGGTCTAATAATGCGGTCAATGACAAATGACAAGCATATGTCTCAAACATAATAATTAAACTTCAGAATTATGAATAGTTGTATTCTGATGTCATCATTTTACTGTGTATCAAACAGGACATATTGAAAGTCTGTTCAAGTCCACCATAATGACTATACAAAACTTTGCATTTTAACCAACAGTAGACCTACAAATAGGCATATTATAATTTTTTTACCATATGTTTGAGAATTAACAATAATAATAGCCTACCAATATAACCTTTATTTTACATCTACAGAATCGTGAGAAAATTGTGATCTTGATTTTAAGCAAAAAATAATAATAATAATCATGATTCACATTTTAGCCAGAATCGTGCAGCCCTAATTATATTCTGTATGCACTACTTTGGTTTGTATACAAATGTTATCCTTAACTTTTTTTAGATTGTATGTGTGGTTGTATTTATTGTGTTTTTGGTAACACTTTATAATAACCACACACTATGAATCATTTACAAAGCATTAGCATCTAGTGAATTCGTTATTTGTTAAGCATTAATTCTACATTAATAAGCATTAGTAAGCAGTTTATAACTGCAGCTACAAATGCTGTATTCTTGACCTACAGCCACATTTATAATGTGCGTAATACTTGTACTTTCATACTTTGTTAATGATTTATTTTTCATTACTAATGTCACGATCACCAGCGATCTAAACACCAGAGATTGCTGCTAAACATTCACTTTCACTTAAACTACAAATCCGCCATGTTATGGACTACATATTCAGTCATGCAACACACACACACACACACACACACACACACACACGCATGCACACACACACACACACCTGCTCCAAGTCTCTGATTAGACTTTTACAACTGATGCTGCTTTTGGACTGATTTCTGCACTACATAAGCAGCACAAACACACACAATGGTGTTGAGTCTTGTTAGCTGTATAATGACATTACAACGCATTTCCTTTGTCTGGCTTTGCCTTGTTTTGATCTTTGCCTAGTTTATCTGTTTATCCATGTCTGCCACCTGCCTTCTGACCATCTGCCTGTGTATTTGACTACGCGACTCTAGATTGCCTACATGCATCTGTTTGCCCCTGTGTTGCCCATTGCTTACCTGACCTCTCTAATAAATCTGCATTTGGATCCGCACCCCTGTTGTCAGCGTCACATCATCGTTACAACTAAATTAAGTATTGCATTATTTACAAACCATTTGTATTTAAGAGTAGTGGGTGGTTTTTAAGATCATTCACAATGAGTTAGTAAATGAATAACAAACTACTAAAAATCAACATTTACATATCTTATTATTCAGGCATGTAGTAATGGTTACTATTTATGTTAATAAATGCCTTATTAACTCAACTTCGTGCAGTTCTGTGACCTAATTTGAAGTGAGGACTCTTTATGCTTTATAAATCCCTTATTAGGTTCCCCTTATTTTAGGAAAAAAGGGGAACATTTAGGCTAAGAATCGTTTTGAAATCAGGTTGTGTCCCCTAGAGATGCAATCGGATCAAATCGTGAAGTCACTAAAGATTCCCACCCCTATTGTTAATGCATTGAAAAATATATATATATTCTATTGTTCAAAATGTCAAAGCCAAATATTTCATTCATTCATTCATTCAATAACCTCTCCTACAGTATCTGAATACCAGCATTGGAAGACAGTTACCAGTGTAAAGTACAAACTCATGGTTTTACTTTAATCTGTTTCTTCTTCTTTTTCTCTGTCATGCTTACTCTCTCTTCTACTGTTCTACTGCAGATGTAAGAATTTCATTTGTCTGACTATGCGTTTTTTTTTTTCCAGTTTGTCATTCATCAGAGTAGAAAGCCCTCCCAAGGACTTAGTGGCCTCTCTCAGGCAGAATACTAATGAAAGTGCCTCTCTTCTCTGTTCACTTCTCCTTCTGCAAGCTGTGAAGCCACAAATCTTAATCAAGGAAACTGAAATGGCATGGGATTGCTCACTCCCTCCATGATAAGAGGGTCCAAACAATGCTTGTGACCTCATCTTTGTAGGGCTCTGAAGGTAAAATTAACCTCTGACAACCAGGAAACTCTATGTTCAGAGGAATTGCCATTGGACTGCCTTTACCCACGCTGCTTTAAGGGAAAATCACAGTTTATTGCAAAACTACCAAGCATATTTTGCTTGTACCTTCTTTGATTATGTTTTTCAAAATCTCTTCAACTCAAAACAGGGTGATATAAAAGGTCCAAATATTCACCTACTGGAAAATAAGAGGAAGTACAGAATTATTTGGGGCAAATGGCCTTAATTTCTAATTCAGCATGACCATATTATACATTTAAAAGATCCCTGACTAGGCGACGCAGTGGCGCAGTAGGTAGTGCTGTCGCCTCACAGCAAGAAGGTTGCTGGTTTGAGCCTCTGCTGGGTCAGATGGCATTTCTGTGTGGAGTTTGCATGTTCTCCCTGCGTTTAAAAAATTGCATATTGCTTTCTGTGAGGGTTGGGTTTAAACGTAGGGTTGGAGAAGGGGGATATAACATACAGTTTGTACAATATAAAAATTATGATCTATGGGAAATCCCATGCATTACACAAATACAGTACAAATACAGTACACAAATATTTAAACCTTTTACATGTGATTTTTTTATTTGTGAAAGTTACAATTATCACATGACCCACCAGCCCTGATTATCTATATATATATCATACTTTGTTTCTTTTAAATGTTCTAATTATATTGTGAAATTTCGGATACTCCGATTCTCAAATGTAAATAAATTTTGTCTTTAAACAGCTTAATAATAGTTGTATTAATTGTTATATAATGGGTAATAGGTGCCGGCATGTTTGGTCTGCACTGCAGGAGAGATCCAAGCTGCTGGACTTACATCATGTTTATTTATAATTTTCTTCTAAAATACATGAAAGTAAGTATTTATTTGGAGATGAATAGAGAAAATATTCTAGCAACATAAACAGTGTGTATTCTACATGAATAAAGCCCATTGTCCAGTTACAGTTAGGTCCATAAATATTTGGACATCGACACAATTCTAACATTTTTGGCTCAATACACCAACACAATGGATTTTGAAATAAAACAAACAAGAGATGCTTTAACTGCAGATTGTCAGCATTATTTTTAGGGTATTTACACCCAAATCAGGTGAACTCTGTAGGGATGACAACAGCTGGCACATGTGCCTTCCACTTGTTAAGTGTCCAAAAGTAATTGGACAGAATAATAATCAAAAATCAATTTTTTTTTAATACTTAGTTGCAAATCCTTTGCAGGCAGTGCAAGTCTGAAATGCATAGACATCACCAGACGCTAGGTTTCATTCCTGGTGGTGCTCTGCCAGGCCTCTACATTAACTATTTTTAGTTCCTGATTGTCCTTGAGGCATTTCCCCTTTAGTTTCGTTTTCAGCAAGTGAAATGCATGCTCAATCAAATTCAGGTCAGGTGATAGACTTGGCCATTGCATTACATTCAACTTCTTTCTCTTCAAAAACTCTTTGGTTGCTTTTCCAGTATGCTTTGGGTCATTCTCCATCTGCACCACGAAGCACTGTCCAATGAGTTCTGAAACATTTGGCTTAAAATGAGCCATACATGCCCACGGCATGTCACTACTACTACCATGCTTCACTGCTTAGGATCATGAGTAGATCCTACAAGTTGATCTTGATCCCATCTGTCCATGGGATGTTGTTCCAGGACTGTGAAGTTGTTTTAGAACTTTAATCTGGCCTTCCTGATTTTGCGGCTCACTAATGGTTTACATCTTGTTTACTTCTTCTCTTGATTGTTAACTCTGACACACATACACCTACCTCCTGGAGAGTGTTCTTGATCTGGCCAACTGTTGTGAAGGGTGTTTTCTTCACCTGGGAAATAATTCGTTGGTCATCCATCACAGTTGTTTTCCGTGGTCTTCCAGGTCTTTTGGTGTTGCTGAGCTCACTGGTGTGTTCTTTCTTTTTACGATTGTTCCAAACAGTTGTTTTGGCCATGCCTAATGTTTTTGTTATCTCTCTGATGTTTTTTTTTCAGCCTAATGATGGCTTACTTGACTGATAGTGACAGCTATTTGGATCTCATCTTGAGAGTTGACAGTAACAGATTGCAAATGCAAATAGCACACTTGAAATGAACTCTGGACCTTTTATCTGCTCATTGTAATTGGGATGATGGAATAACACACACCTTGCAATGGAACAGCTTAGCAGCCAATTGTCCAATTACTTTTGGACTGTTAAAAAGTGGGACGCACATATGCAAATTGTTGTATTTCCTACAGCATTAACCTGATTTGGATGTAAATACCCTCAAAAAGCTGACAGTCTGCAGTTAAAGCACATCTTTGTTTCATTTCAAATCCATTGTGTTGGTATAAATAAGTTATCCTTACAACGTCTATCAAACTCTGCCATGCTCAGAGAAAGTGCAAAGGCAGTCAAGTCAAAATCCATGTTAACACTATTCGCTACTCCCTCCCGCACCAAAAATAAAGCAGCCAAATAAAGAATAAATTGAAAATACTTACCCACTGCGTGTCCACAAGACGGGTTCAAGGTATACGTTTTTGATGTACAAAAACTAAGGACCAGCCACCACTTTATGTTACGACCCTTGTCTAGGGTCAAGGACGCAACATAAAAAAACACTTTGACAAATAAAATTCACTTTTATGACCCTTGGAGTCGGGTCCGTTTATTTGTCTTTTTTTTTTTTTGGAGTTTTTTTTTTTTTTTGTCTTTTTCTTTTTTTTATCACCTAGAACGTGAAGCCTATACATCAGAGAGAACCCAACAAAAATAAAATAATAAACAAAAAGTACACACTACCTAAACACCCACACCTTACAAAGAAAATAATAGAAATAAACATACAATACTAAATCTCACTCCCTACATATATATAAAAACACGAGAAAATATTTTCATATTGAAAATATTCGAGTGACGTCACTGTCGCTGTCACCGGACAGTAGCTTCCCTGCGTGTGTTTGGAGTTTAGATTCGCAATTTACATTTTTAACATAAAATACCTCCTCATTCCCTAAATATTTATCTCTTCTACTTAGGGTGAACAATCCCTTAACACACTCATACAAACAAATCTACTTTTAAACGTTCTGTCTCTCGAGCATCTGCCTGGTGTTTGTAGCTTTAGCCTGCTAGCACCGCTGGTCAGCTAAAGCTACCAACCTCTTTCAGTCACTTATTTACTTACTTACTGGCTTTGCTCTTCACCTTGTACAATGTCACTTGCTTGTCTGTCCTTGAGTGCAGGAGAAGCATCGATGGAGGCGCTGGAGCTGGAGCTGGAAGCAGTGGAGTCCCAGATTCGCTCCCTCGAGACGAAGCGAGCGGGGCTCAGGGCTAAGCTCTTAACCCGTACTCGCTCGTCTGAGGTAAGTGTTCAATACAACGACAATTCTCATTCTTCCTCAACCCCGCGTGCTTCTCTGTCCAGGCCCAGCGCACCGAGGACGCGGTTCGCCCAGGCATCGCTCACGCCGACACCCGGCTACCACGGCCCCTGGGTGCAGCCGCGTAAGGTGTCCCACATAAATAACAGTAATGCATACCTAGCTAACCCCATAGAGACTGTGTCTATTCCTCGCATTATTAGATAAAGAAACAAACGTACTGTGTGCTCCAGAAATAATCTATTAAGAATTAAACCAGAAAAACCACTAAAAAGTGAAAATACAAATTTCATAAAGCTTGGTCTCCTAAACATCAGGTCACTAGCACCTAAAGCACTTATCATAAATGAAATAATAACAGATAACAATCTTAATGCACTTTGTCTCACTGAAACCTGGCTGAAACAAAATGACTATATTAGTTTAAATGAAGCAACTCCTCCAGGATTCCTATATAAACATGAGGCTCGTCAAACTGGTCGTAGTGGTGGAGTTGCGTCAATCTTTAGTGATACTCTTAATGTTAATCAGAGAAACTGACTTATGTTTAGCTCCTTTGAAGTATTAGCGCTTAATGTTGTCCTTCCAAACACTATGCAAAAACCTATGTTATCTCTCGCTCTAATCACCATATATAGACCCCCAGGACCCTATATCAAGTTTCTAAAAGAGTTTTCTGATTTTATCTCTGACTTACTAGTTAAAACTGATAAAATACTAATTGTAGGAGACTTTAACATCCACATAGATGACGCTAACGACACATTAGGGCTCGCGTTTATGGACTTACTACATTCACTAGGGATAAAGCAAAATGTTATTGGTCCAACCCATCGCCTAAAGCATACACTAGATCTAATTCTGTCTTATGGAATTGAGGTCATTGATGTAGACATTGTACCACAAAGTGATGATATTACAGACCACTACCTCTTACTATATAAGCTGTGTTTACCTGAAATTAGCAGATCCGCTCCGATATATCGCCCTAGTAGAACTATTGTTCCATCCACCAAAGATGAATTTATAAATAACTTGCCTGATCTTTCTCTATTTCGAAATGCACCCGCAAACGCAAATGACCTTGATGTAGTAACCAGCAGTATGGATGCCATCTTTACTAGCACTCTAAATACTGTGGCACCCATCAAACTAAAAAAAGGCTAGAGAGAATAAAACTACACCATGGTATAATAGTCATACCCGCGCTCTCAAAAAAGCAACCCGTGCCCTGGAACGTAAATGGAAAAAAACTAATTTAGAAGTCTTTAGAATTGCGTACAAAGACAGTATGTCCAGCTATAGGAGGGCTTTAAAATCTGCCAGGGCTGAGCACCTCCGCAAGCTGATAGAAAATAATCATAACAATCCTAGATTCTTATTTCACACCATTGCTAAATTAACAAATAATCAGTCATCTTTGGAACAAAATGTTCCACCGCAAATTAGTAGTGATGACTTCATGAATTTTTTCAGTGATAAAATAGAAGGCTTTAGACAGAAAATAGGAGATATTAAACTTTCTGCACCGCCTTATACTTCAGATCCAGTAAACATTCCACTGAATCAAAATAACCTACAGTGCTTTAAAATCATAGAACAGGAAGAGCTAGACAAAATTATAAATAGCTCTAAACCAGCCACGTGTATATTGGACCCAATTCCAACAAAGTTACTGAAAGAATTGCTACCTGTTATAGGAGAACCTCTTCTTAACGTTATCAACTCGTCTTTATCTTTAGGCCATGTTCCAAATCCTTACAAGTTAGCTGTTATTAAACCTATTATTAAGAAACCACAACTGGACCCCAGAAACTTAGCTAATTATAGGCCTATTTCAAATCTTCCATTTATGTCTAAAATACTAGAAAAAATTTGTTTCTGCTCAATTATGCTCCTTTCCGCAGATGAACAATGTTTTTGAAGTGTTTCAGTCAGGTTTCAGAGCTCATCACAGTACAGAAACTGCATTAGTGACAATAACCAACAATTTATTCTTAGCTGCTGACCAAGGGTGCATCTCGCTATTAGTTCTACTCGATCTTAGTGCGGCATTTGACACCATTGACCACGGTATCCTCATTAATCGCTTAAAGTCTACAGGTGTCCAGGGACAGGCCCTACAATGGTTTAAGTCATGCTTAGCTGACCGTTACCAGTTTGTGAATATAAATGGACAGCCTTCACAAGTCAGCCCAGTAAAATACGGTGTGTCTCAAGGATCAGTTTTAGGCCCTTTGCTGTTTACAATATACATGCTACCCCTGGGAGACATTATTAGAAGACATGGGATCAGCTTTCACTGCTATCCAGATGATACTCAATTATATATTTCAACTAAACCTGACGAGATGTCTAAACTGTCCAAGCTAACTGAGTGTATTAAAGATGTTAAAGACTGGATGACCAACAGTTATCTTCTCTTAAACTCAGACAAAACAGTATTATTACTTATTGGGCCTAAATCCTGTACACAGCAGATCTCACAACTCGACCTACAATTAGAGGGATACAAAGTTAGCATTAGCTCTACTATAAAAGATCTGGGTGTCATATTAGACAGTAATTTAACTTTTAAAAATCATTTATCCCATGTCACAAAAACTGTTTTGTTTCAGTATGCTATCTTTCAGTATGCTATCCATCTCAGACGCGGAAAAGCTAGTCCATGCTTTTATGACTTCTAGGCTGGACTACTGTAATGCACTGTTTGCTGGCTGCCCAGCATCCTCTATTAACAAACTTCAATTAGTACAAAATGCAGCTGCCAGAGTTCTTACCAGGTCTAGAAAATTTGATCACATCACCCCAATTTTATCCTCCTTACACTGGCTGCCTGTTAAGTTTCGTATTGAATTTAAAATATTGCTTCTTACATATAAAGCTTTAAATAATCTAGCTCCTGTTCATCTAACCAATCTTCTGTCTCGCTACAATCCAACTCGCTCTTTAAGATCTCAAAACTTAGGGCTTCTACCTAGAATAGCAAAGTCGAGTAAAGGAGGTCAAGCCTTCTCATTTATAGCTCCTAAACTCTGGAATAGAATTTTTCTTCACTTTCGCCATTTAGTGAAGTTTTTTTTCCCTCTCCGCTGTCGCCACTAGCTTGCATGGTTCGGGATCTATAGAGCTGCGCATCGTTGGATTTGCTCTTCAGTGTTTGGCCTCTCAGTAGTGATTATTAAACCACACTGAACTGAGCTAAACTGAACTGAACTTAAACACTACAAACTGAACTACACTGTTCCTATTTACTATGACCCTTTATGTGAAGCTGCTTTGACACAATCTACATTGTATAAGCGCTATACAAATAAAGGTGAATTTAATTTAAATGAATTCAATGAAAAATGTTAGAGTATTATATTTACAATATCAACAAATGGATCAAAACAAAGTAACAAGAGGGGGGAAACACAGATGGATAAACAACCCTTAGCAACTATATGATTTGTTATTACACAAAACACAAAATCACAACACCAATCAACTCGCTCTCTCGCCCCAAGCCCGTTTTCACTTTTTTAAAAGATGCCCTGGGTCACTCTAGGCAATCCCAGGGCACGTCGTCTGTAATTAGGGTGGGGCCTGTCCAGATGAAAAGAGAGGGAGAGTGACACGCACACCTGCGAATGCAATAAGAGCCAACAATGTTAGAATTGTGACGTTGTCCAAATATTTATGGACCTAACCGTATATTTAAAAAAGTATATAACCATCTCCATGTATTTTACAAACTGTAAATTATATGTTTTGCTTTTAGTTTTGTGTATTTCAATGTCTGAAACCTAAAATAAATAAAATTTGTTTGAAATTATGGATAAATTGTGATTCATGACAGTCAATGCCCACCTCTTTCTGTTGCTCTGTGTGGGCCATCAAATTTGAATTTTAGCAGTTGAAAATGTGTGTTCTGAGCATTCTATTGACACCAATGTGATTGGGACCGACCAAGGCTGATCACACTGATATGATCCTAGGGGTGAAAGAATTAAAAAAAATATTTGCACCACATTCCCAGAGGGACTAACAACAGATGAGATTTCACCAAATATTACTGGTTATATGAAAACAGTAGACAAATAAATTTGTAAACTTTCAGTAAATTAATATTTCAAAGAGTTGGTGATTACTCAGATCTTGATTGTGTACACTATTTATTAAATCTGTTGGTTGACTTTTTTTTTCATAGAATTACTTCAAGCTGTGCAAGTGGAGGTACAAGCTCTGCCATTTCCCTTAAACCACTTAACAAGTTGCTATAAGACACTAAAAGCTGAAGCACTGCCATCACACAAGAAATGTTTTGTAGGTAAATAAGATTTGGTATACTCATGTTGTGTTTAATTTACTATGACCTTTTATGTGAAGCTGCTTTGACACAATCTACATTGTATAAGCGCTATACAAATAAAGGTGAAAAAAGTGTTTAAGTCCTTTAACTTTCATCTGGTGTGTTTCATACAGTACACACATTCTGAAGAAGACCAGAGCAGAGGGATGACTCCTGGAATGATCTTAGTGGTGGAAGATGTGGTAGACCCCATTCCATGTGACTCTAGTGATCCTTCTAATTGAGAAAATGTGTATGTGTTTCCAAATGTGTATGTGAACTTGATGGGAATGCCTTACGTTCCCAACATAAACTACCCAAAACACCCCATGTACACATCTGCTGATTCAGAGACTGTTAATGAACATTGGAGCAGATATCTGCAGTGCAAGAGTACACTTACTTAAAAAGTAAATAGAATTAAAGATGTTTAGATAAGATTTTATAATCTTCCTAGTTCTGGTGTAATTGTTTTTCCAAACAACCTTCTCATGAGATTGCTTTTACTTTACAATTAATTTGTAAGAACAATTATTTTGTAAGGAAAATTATTTTTATAAGGAACATCACTTTGTGATAACAATTATATTGTAAGTACACAGCTAAATTGAGAGTACATTGATTTAATAAAATGTTTGTTGTCTGTTCTGTTTTGTATTCGAAAAAAATGCTAGATTCGGTCCAGTGAACTTGAAAATTCAAGTTAATGTATTTTAACTAAACTTTGATAGTTCTTCTAACTTGAAAATGCAAGTTAAACTATTAAAACTAAACTTAGTAAGTCAAATTTACTTGAAATAAGTAGTTGGGCAAATTATTTAACTGTCAACTAGACATTTTAAGTAAAAAATTGTTTAGAGAATTAAGTCAATGCAACTTACATTTTTCAAGTTCACTGAACTTAACCTAGCAGATTTTTTCAATAAGAAACAAAACAGACCATATTTTGTTGGTGGTCTTTTTATTTAAGGATTTTACTCACAATTTAACAATACAATGTACTGTATACTTGTCTTCACAAAGTCATTTGTCTTTTCAAAGTAATTTTCTTTACAAAATAATTCTTTACAAAGTAAGTGTAAAGTAAAAGTAATCCCAAGAGGTTAAATAAATAAATAAATAAATAGATAAATAAATAAATAAATAAATAAATAAATAAATAAATAAATAAATAAATAAATAAATAAATAAATAAATAAATAAGAACTTGGATGTGTGCTTCACATAGGTAAGTGGGCTTGACAATAACCTATAGAAATACCCCCCCCCCCCCCCTCTCTCTCACTCTCTTTCAAACAAAAATACTACTACTACTACAACCAATAAATTTACACATGTACATAATTAGGCAGTTGTACTCATGATAGTTGTGAAATCCATATTATCCTCTTACAAAAATGCAAAAAAAATAAATTAAATTAACTGTTTTTGTCTCAGACATGAAGTAACGGAAGCCATGCCCTGTTGATTTTAAAAGCAGATAGCTATGGTTTTGCAAGCATGATTATGTTGCAATTTTTATGTATTTCATTAATAGTTCATTCATTCATTTTCCTTTGGCTTAGTCTCTTTATTTATCAGGGGTCTCTACAGCAGAATGAACCGCCAACAATTCATTGCTCTCAAGTCCCGAGTCAAGACAGGCAAGTCCCGAGTCAAGTCCTAAGTCAAAGGCCAACAAGTCTCAAGTCAAGTGCAAAGTCCTACGGTTTGACTTTCAAGTCTTTTTTTACAGAAAAATAAAATGTATACAGATTATGTATGGTTGTAAGATCTGTATTTATTAAAGAAACATTTTTTTTTTATGAAAGAACATTGCTCAGATACATAAAAAATACAAATTAAATTTTCCACCACAATAGATTCTATTTTGCCTCACATCACACAGAAATTGCAGGTCTACTGCTGTCTAATTCATTAAGTTTAGTTGTGCTATGTTATGTTTTCGGTGATCAACTTGTGATTAACTAAAATAACATAACCGACCTCAATGAGGCAGCAGTAGACCAACAGCTCCTGTAAGCTGCAAAGTAAAATTGGTTAAAGATTGAGATGCAAATCCATCTAGCAACAATGTAAAATGGTAGCACATATTCTCAATGAAGTAGGCTACTTCATAAAAACAATAACATTGTTTTCTTCACATAACGTTGAAGAACTTTGCTCTCTACCTTGTGTGATGCTCGTGCACCGATTTCCTCTTTTTGTAGACAAAACTGCTTGCAAGCTCTCAAATATAAGCTGCTTGCGCACAAATTTTCTCATGCTCTCAAATATGCACTGCTCACACACAAATTTTCTTGAGCGCTCTCAGAGATTATACGAAGACTCACAATTTGTGTCATGTGTTCCCTCCTTCTTTCGTGCTTTTTGATATGATTTATATTGGTGCACTGCTTATTAACACTGACCAAAATACTAAAAAAGACTTACATATTAAATTTTTTATCTAATAAACCATAACATTGTTGGCTGTGTTATATGATGAGTTATTTCCAGTTTCAAACACTATACAATACAATATACACACTCACTCACTATACAGACTCTAATAATATAATTTATCCACATTCCTTTTTGAGCCACATTATTATTAATACAGCTTTTTCTATTGTTGTACCTTAAGGTAAATGTTAAATTGCCATTGCTGTCTATATTGTAATTAATTTAATTAATTAATTTAATTTAGTGGGTGCTATTTATTTATTGAAATATTGTAAATTTACGAAGGTACATTTAAATTAATAATGTCAACAGCAAAATCATATTGGGGTGTTTAAACTTGATAAGGTATTATAGCCTACTGTACTTTTCACTTATCAAATAAATATCACTATCAATCCCATTTTATCATGGCAGCTAAAATAAAGTGAACTAGTCTCTGCTGTCTTCCACATTGTTGATGAGATTTTGGAAGACATTTTCCCTGTCATCCTCTTCATTTTGAGGAGAAGCTGTTTCACAGGGCCCCTGAACAGTAAAAACTACAGTAAAAATTCAATTAATCAGTTGCAGTAATACTATAGTTGCTATGATAACACAAGTATATATAATATAAACAAATTACCCAGTGCTGTTTTTTTTTTTTTTACAATATAAGTTACATTATACTACAATTCACAACACTACAGTAAAACTACACTTTGTATTTCATTTTATCAGTTCACTATTCTTAATACTACAGTATGCTGAAGCATAACAAGTTGTAAATAATACTATCCTATATCCTATACTAACATAGGCAGTATACCTAACACTCAAAAACACTAGAATTTATTATAGAATTTACCTAAAAATCTTAGTTTTTCATGTATTGTTAATAAATAGTGTAGCAATATATAAACCATATCAACATTCTTGGGATAACCAATTTAACAGGGGGATCTCAGAAGAGCAAAAGCACAAAAGGTATGAGGCGCCATTTGGACAAAAGTCAAGCGAACACAGAGAGACTGAATATGCGCGAGAGACCGATCGTATGTGAGCGCGAGAGAGACCGAGTTCTGGCATGCGAGTATTGGCTTAGTCTCTCTAAGTTCGCTTGACATTTGTCCACTCCGGTGCCTCATAGTAGTCACGTTGGATGCTTTCGAATCAAAACAATCTACGGTAATTTGATTGGTTGTGGTGCCGAATGCGCGCATGCTCTCTGTCACACACATGCACACAGACACATAAAGAGAGATAGAGCAGTCCGTGTCAACATACTTTTTATCTTTGGGCTTTTTATGGGAAGTAGCAAGTCAATAGGCGCAAGGCCAAGTGAAAGTCACAAGTTATTTACGTTAAAGTCCAAGTGGAGTTGCAAGTCTTTTTATATTTTGTCAAGTCGAGTCTAAAGTCATCAAATTCATGACTCGAGTCATCTGTGCTCTGGACTATAGGGGAAACTGGAGCACCCAGAGGAAACCCACGCCAACACAGGAAGAACATGCAAACTCCACACAGAAATGCCAACTGACCCAGCCAGCATAACATTTAGTAGTTTTCTCAAGTTACCAATGTCCTGCTAATTCAGACATTTACACAGAAACATATATATACAGTTGAAGTCAGAATTATTAGCCCCCCTTTTTATTTTTTCCCCAATTTCTGTTTAACGGAGAGAAGATATTTTTCAACATATTTCTAACATAATTGTTTTAATAACTCATTTCTATTAACTGCTTTCATTTATCTTTACCATAATGACAGTAAATAATATTTGACTAGATATTTTTCAAGACACTTCTATACAGCTTAAAGTGATATTTAAAGGCTTAACTAGGTTAATTACGTTAACTAAGCAGATTAGGGTAATTAGGCAAGTTACTGTATAATGATGTTTTTTCTTTAGACAGCCAAAAAATAGCTTAAAGGGGCTAATAATGTTGACCTTAAAATGGTTCATAAGAAATTTAAAACCTGCTTTTATTCTAGCAGAAATGAAACAAATAAGACTTTCTCCAGAAAAAAAAATATCATCAGACATATGAAAATTGCCTTGCTCTGTTAAACATCATATATATATATATATATATATATATATATATATATATATATATATATATATATATATATATATATATATATATAAATAAATATATAATAATTCAAAGGGGGGGCTTGGAGGGGATAATAGGTTCAGGGTCCAGGTGAGCATTGTCAGATCCATGAAGACATGACAGGGCATCTGTTTTTTTGTTGTTGTTGTTGTTTTATAACCAGGGAGATAGGAGGTGGAAAATTTTAACCAGGTAAAGAAAAGAGCCCACCGTGCTTCCCAGGGGTTGAGATGACAGGCCTCTCTTAGATATTGGAGGTTCTTATGGTTAGTGAATACAATTAATTGATGCTTGGACCTTTCCAGCCAGTGCCTCCATTCCTCTAAGGCGAGCTTGATTTCCACCATCATCATAGTTTGACTCCGCTGGGATGAATTTTGGGGAAAAGAAGGTACATGGATGGAGTCGAGGTGGTACTCCCGCTGTGAAAGAATAACCCCCACTCCAGTGGTGGAATCATCCACCTCTACAGAGAATGGTAAATTGGGATCAGGATGGACCAGGAGGGGGGCCTGGGTGAAAGCGTTCTTCAACGATTGTAAGGTTTTATCAGCTTTTTTATTCTAGACCAGGGACTTGGGTTTTCCTCGGAGGAGACTGATTAACTGATGCGAGATAGAACAATAACTTAAAAAGGCTAATCCATAGGGCATCACACGGTACCCATAATGGCCACTGGGGGTGATAAAGGCTGTCTTTAACTCGTCTTCCTTAAGGATTCGAATCAGATTGTATGCGCTCGGGGGTCCAACTTAGTGAAGATCTTCTTAGTGAATTGTCTAGGACTGTGCTCTTAGTAGCCTATTGGAAATTTATTAAAGGTACACTTCATACAGTTGTTCTTCACACACTGGGAACAACCAAAAACCTCTAAATGCCTTTAAATCTCTATAATATATTATTATGGACATTGGTTGGGGCAATTCGTTTGCTTAACTATGAACAAAATAAATGCAATAAATTAATGAATACAAACAGACAAATTTAGTCAGCTAGCCAGACCTCAAAATTTGGGTACATCATCTTCATCTTCAATTTACCTTCATAATGTAACGACTGTTTGTCTGTTGCTTTTATTATATAATATTTACAGAACCAATAGGTTTTACCAAAAATTAAATGGTTCAGAGCTGTGTTGCTGAGCTGAGTTCCACTCCTACCCCATCAGGCACAATGCTGTATATGTAATGTAAACATCAACAAAAATAAGAGGGATTCAAGCAGTAGCTACCTAAAAGGTAATGTAAATCATGGTAAATTTCCATTGAGACTCAAAATCATTAGCCCATAACACCTGCTTGGTTGTTTCACTAGTTTCTCTTGTTGTGGCTTGTCATTCATTGGAGCACAACATGAGAGCATTTATCCTACAAAAAGTCACCATCACATGGACAATTTTGGCCATTATTGTCATAAGCCTGTTATTTCCATGTTTTAGGGAGGCCATTATGAGGGGCAGCTACATGATATTGTTAATAAATGTGTTGTGCTAGAGGGTGTTATTTTGCTCATAGGCCACTTAGAGCAACATAATGGCCCATTGTGATTCACAGCTATATGGCATGATGGCCACCACAACAAACAGAACACAAGACAAACAAGAAAGAACAACATACAATAGTATAATATATAAACATTGCAAAGTACATTGTAAACTCTAAAGGTTTATTTTCAGTCAGTAAGTCCCTAACACAATACACTTTTAGGAAGTAGGTTGTAAATAATCTACAATAAATAAATGACAATAATATATTTGTGCATATGCATTAGATTAGTTAGTACTGAAGCCAAATTTGGAGCTTATCTAACAAAATAACTAAAAACTAGTACACCCAATTTTTTTATGTTATAAAAAAATATATTAAATACAAATATAAAAACGAGGAAAAATCAAGAGAAGCAAAAAAATAAAAAAATTATTTGCAATATTTTGCCTTTAATTTAATTGTTCATTCATTCATTCATTCATTTTCTTTTCGGCTTAATCCCTTTATTAATCTGGGGTTGTTACAGCGGAATGAACCGCCAACTCATCCAGCATTTGTTTTATGCAGTGGATGCCCTTTCAAGCTGCAACCCATCACTGGGAAACACATACACACTTATTCACACACACTACGGACAATTTAGCCTACCTAATTCACCTGTACCAAATGTCTTTGAACTGTGGGGAACACCGGAGCACCCGGAGGAAATCCACACGAACATAGGGAGAACATGCAAACTCCACACAGAAACGCCAACTGACCCAGCCGAGGCTCGAACCAGCGACCTTCTTGCTGTGAGGTGACAGCACTACCTACTGCACCACTGCGTTGCCCCATTCAATTTAATTGTTTTATTTTTCAATTACTTAATATGTTTGGTGACTAAAATGTTATTTTAATAAATATATCTGATAAATATTTACTTAATAAATATATCTAAAATGATAAAAATATTAATTTTCAAAATTGGGTGTACACAGTATACTATATTATGGGGTGTACTATATTACTATTGTTATGAAGCGGACAGGAGACAGAGGTAAGGAAACGTTAGGGTGTTTATTGAATGACAACAAGGAGCACATGAAGGATAGCCAGGAGGATCAGGAATGATGTTGGGGTCTTTTCCTCCGTGGCTGGGTAACAGGAATACACGAGGATGGACAGCACACACCAGATACAGCTGACAGAGGATGACACAGACTTGGAAGGACTGGAAGACAGGACGATTCGGGAGGACCAGGAAGACTAGGAGGAATACAAAGAGAACAGGTAAGTAAATCGTTTGTTTAGCTGAGGATGACTACGCTGAGTGGTCGCTCAGTTGTCCGCTTTCGTCGAGACGAGCCCGGACAATGAGCGACTGGAGTGCTGTGCTTTTATCTGGTGCTCGTGAATGTGATGCAGCTGTGTGCTCATTAGAAGTCAGGTGATGGTGATCTTCGTGAGTGGGGGTCGTGAGAGCCTGACCAATCCATGACAGTACCCCCCTCCCCAGGGCCCGCTCCTGAGGGCCGACACCTCCGACGCCGTGGTGGTCTCCCTCTGCCTCTAGGCGCTGGGAACTCAGGGTGGCTCTCATGAAACTCCACCATGAGACTAGGATCGAGAATATCAGCTCTGGGAACCCATGTCCTTTCTTCGGGGCCGTACCCTTCCCAGTCCACCAGGTACTCCAACTGGCCACCACGACGTCGGGAACGCAAGATCTCCTTCACTGCGTAGACGGCTCCTTCTTCTAGGAGCAGTGGAGGAGGGGGTTCCTCTTCGTGGTCAGGCTCTGTGGAGGGAAGAACAGGATCGTGATAGGGTTTCAGGAGTGATACGTGGAATGTAGGGTGAATACGGTAGTGAGAGGGTAATTGTAGTTTGTAGGTGACGGGGTTAACCTGTTCCACGATGGTGAAGGGACCAACAAATCGGGGACTTAACTTGCGAGAGGGCAGTCGCATGCGTATGTCCCGGGTGGATAGCCACACCTTTTGTCCGGGTGTGTATCTGGGTTCTTCAGACCTTCTTCTATCGGCGGTTACCTTGCTTCGACGGACTGCCCTCTGCAGATGTTGATGAGCCTCGGCCCAGACTCTCTCGCTCTCCCGGAACCAGTGATCCACTGCGGGGACATCAGATGGTTCGCCATCCCAGGGAAAGAGCGGTGGTTGGAAGCCCAGGACGCACTGGAATGGCGTGAGTCCGGTGGAGGGTTGCCGCAGTGAATTTTGGGCATATTCTGCCCAGCCCAAATACTGGCTCCAGGAGCTCTGGTGACCACTGCAGAAGGTCCTCAGGAACCGTCCCACCTCCTGAATCTTCCTCTCTGTCTGCCCGTTGGTTTGGGGATGATATCCAGAAGAGAGGCTGACGGCCACACCTAGGAGCTTGAAGAAGGCTTTCCATAGACGTGAGATGAACTGTGGACCTCTGTCCGACACAATATCTTCTGGAATACCAAATGACCTGAAGACTTGATTAAAGATATTGTCGGCTGTTTCAAAGGCTGTGGGAAGACCTTTCAGAGGGATTAGTTTGACAAACTTTGAGAATCTATCTACTATGACTAGAATACAGGTATTACCTTCTGACGAAGGGAGATCAGTGATAAAGTCCACTCCTAGGTGTGACCAGGGACGGTTCGGAATCGGCAAGGGATGGAGCTTTCCAGCGGGTAGATGACGTGGGCTCTTGGATTGGGCACAGTCCTTACAGCCCTGAACATATTGCCTCACATCCCTTGCCATGTTTGGCCACCAGAATCGTTGGGATACTAGCGAGAGAGTATTGTTGATCCCTGGATGTCCAGTGCCTAGCGAGGTATGTAAGGAGTGGATCAGATCTACCCGGTGTTCAGGTGGTATGAACTGCCGATGAGGAGGGCATCCCGGCGGAGCAGGGGCTTCCGGAGTGGCAACGACTGGAGGAGCGTTCCAGGTGATCGGACAAATGGAGATGTGTTCGGGAAGAATCTTCGTTGGGAGTTCTTCATGATCGTGATGCTCGTGTAAACGAGAGAGAGCGTCTGCTCTTAGATTCTTGGGTCCTGGACGATAGGAAATGGAGAAATCAAAACGTGAGAAGAAAAGTGACCATCTGGCTTGACGTGGACATAGTCTCTTGGCCTCTTTGATATATTGGAGGTTTTTGTGATCTGTGATCACCTGGAACGGATGTTTGGCTCCCTCCAACCAGTGACGCCACTCCTCCAAGGCTAGCTTGATTGCTAGCAGCTCCCTGTCTCCTATGCTGTAATTCTGCTCCGCCGGGCTCAACTTCCGAGAGAAATAGGCACAGGGATGCAGTCGGGGCGGTGTATCATGATGTTGAGATAATACTGCCCCGACGCCGGTGGTGGATGCGTCCACTTCCACCACGAAAGGAAGATTTGGGTCAGGATGAGTCAGGAGTGGGGCCCTTGTGAACTCCTTCTTAAGAAGGCGGAAGGCTGCGGCTGCTTCTTTGGTCCACTCCAGTCCTTTGGGTTTACCCTTGAGGAGATTAGTGAGAGGTGATGTAATCCTGCTGTAGTCCTTGATAAACCGTCTATAAAAGTTAGCAAACCCAAGAAACCTCTGGAGCTCCTTAATGGAAGTGGGTTCTGACCAGGATAGAACAGCCTCAATTTTCTTCCCATCCATACGTATACCGGTTTGATCAATGATGTATCCCAAGAAATGAATCGACTTCTGGTGGAATGAGCATTTCTCCGCTTTGAGGTAGAGGTGATGTTCTCTCAATGTGTGTAGGACCTCCGCAACGTGTTGGCGATGTTCGGCCTCACTCCGGGAGTAAATGAGGATGTCATCTATGTACACTATTACAAAGTGGTGAAGAAACTCCCGGAGGACTTCATGAATGAAGTTTTGGAATACGGAGGGGGCGTTGACCAGACCGTAAGGCATGACCTCATATTCATAGTGGCCAGTAGGGGTCACGAATGCTGTCTTCCATTGGTCCCCCTCACGTATTCTTATCAGATTATACGCGCTGCGGAGGTCCAATTTAGTGAAGACTTTAGCTTCTCGGAGCTGTTCCAAAGCGGCTGGTACCAGAGGAAGGGGATATCGGTATTTTACTGTACCGTTATTTAGGACCCTGTAGTCGATGCATGGACGCAGCCCTCCGTCCTTCTTGGCCACAAAGAAGAAGCTTGAGGCGGCTGGTGATTTTGAGTGACGTATGTACCCCTGACTCAGAGCCTCCCTTATGTAATCTTCCATTGCCTGATTCTCTGGAAGCGAGAGCGGGTAGATCCTACCTCTTGGCAACTGGGCATCTGGAACTAGGTCGATCGCGCAGTCCCATGGCCGATGCGGCGGTAGCTGGGAAGCTCTCTTGGGGCAGAAGACATCATGAAAGGAGCTGTACTCCTTAGGAATGTGGATAGACTGCTTCTCAGGAGGGCTCTCGACCGATGTTGCAAACAAAGAAATGGGGTTCCGACCTTGAAGAGGGAGATTTGGAAAACAGGTAGGTGTACATCCAGATCCCCATTTCTTTATCTCTCCTGTGCCCCAAGAGATGATGGGATCGTGCTTCACCAGCCACGGGCGCCCTAGAATGATGTCCATATTTGCACCCTCCAGAACCAGAAATTGAATCCTCTCTTGATGTAACAGCCCCACTTGAAGAAGGATGTCTTCGCATTGTCGATGGATACGGGTCGAAGATCGAGTGCACTGGGTTATCGGTTGTATCTGGTATATATGCGAGGACGCCTCAGTACGGAGGTGGAGTTGACGACAGAGGGATTGGGAGATGAAGTTCCCTGCTGACCCGGAGTCGATGAGGGCTGTGACAAGGAGAGAAATAGAGGCAGTAGTTATTTGTACGGTGGTAGTAAGTGGTTTACATTGTTCAATATTCGTACTGAATACACTCACTGAAGTCCGAATGGGACGAAGGGGACACTCCATACGGGTGTGTCCACTGACACCGCAGTATAGACACAGACCCCGGGTCAGCCTCCTCTGTCGTTCCGCTGATGTCAGTCTTCCAGACTCTATTATCATGGGTTCTGGTTCTGGAGAGGCTGTTGACTCAGGCGATTGGAGGAGTGCAGACGAGGGGGTGATGGTGTCCTGTTGATAGGAACGGAGACGATCGGAACATCGGAGAGAATGTTGGATGAATCTCTCCAGACCCATTGTATCATCTAATGTGGCCAGCTGGATTCGGAGAGTGGGTTCCAAGCCGAGCCGGTACGTGGTCAACAACGATCTCTCATTCCATCCACTTGCTGCTGCTAGAGTGCGAAACCGGAGAGCATATTCCTGTGTAGATAGAGTACCTTGCTTTAGATGATACAGCTGCTCTCCAGCGGCTACTTCCCCATCAGAACGTCCAAACACCTCTTTGAAATACTCCGTGAAGGTAGTGATGGAATTCATGACCGGCCCGGCTTGGTTCCAGATCGTCTCAGCCCATTTAAGTGCAGGTCCAGAGAGTAGTGATACGATGTAGGCGATCTTTGACTTATCTGTGGGATATAGAGAAGGTTGCATTTCGAATATGAGGGAACATTGTAACAGAAAACCATTGCACTCCCCCGCTCCGCCTGAGTAGGGCGCTGGTCGGGCCATGGGACTGGAAGGAAGGGCCGAAGAAGAAACTGTGGAGGCGGAAGTGCTCGGTGCTGGTGGTGCGTTGGAAAGTGGAGCTGGTGGCTGTAGAATCCGCTTCAACTGGTCCACCAGCTCTTGAAAGTGATCGAGGGTGCTCATGTTGTCGTCGTTAAAGGTCCGGGCTTCTGTTATGAAGCGGACAGGAGACAGAGGTAAGGAAACGTTAGGGTGTTTATTGAATGACAACAAGGAGCACATGAAGGATAGCCAGGAGGATCAGGAATGATGTTGGGGTCTTTTCCTCCGTGGCTGGGTAACAGGAATACACGAGGATGGACAGCACACACCAGATACAGCTGACAGAGGATGACACAGACTTGGAAGGACTGGAAGACAGGACGATTCGGGAGGACCAGGAAGACTAGGAGGAATACAAAGAGAACAGGTAAGTAAATCGTTTGTTTAGCTGAGGATGACTACGCTGAGTGGTCGCTCAGTTGTCCGCTTTCGTCGAGACGAGCCCGGACAATGAGCGACTGGAGTGCTGTGCTTTTATCTGGTGCTCGTGAATGTGATGCAGCTGTGTGCTCATTAGAAGTCAGGTGATGGTGATCTTCGTGAGTGGGGGTCGTGAGAGCCTGACCAATCCATGACAACTATATAATATAGATTTTTTAATTTCTTGATTGTAAACAGGTGGGTAGTAATCAGGCCTTGGTATGGCTAGCGAAATTGTATTGAAGTGTGTGCATAAGTTGTTTTAACGGGGAGGTCAAACACTTTTTCACATAGGTCTATGTATTTTTGGTTTTTGATTTTCCTTAATTTCTAAAAAAATGCATCATGTATTTACTTGTGTTGAATGTCATGAACATGAATGAATGATGATAACACGCAAAAATTCATCCATTCATTCATTCATTTTCGGCTTAGCCCCTTCATTAATCTGGGGATGCCACAGTGGAATGAACCTCCAACTTTTTCAGCATATGTTTTACACAGTGGATGCCCTTCCAGCTACAACCCATCACTGGAAAACATTCAAACACACCCTACCTGGCCGGGTGGAAGTGCTCGAAGGCGGCGTCGAGAACGTGAACAAAGACAGGGGAAGCACGGCGGGCTAAGAGCTAGGCTAAAGCTAACACCACACCGGCTCTCTTTACACAGCATCTTTCTCACCAATGTACGGTCACTGGTGAACAAAATGGATGAGATTCGACTGCACATCAACCACAGCAAAAGATTATGGAACTGTAATGTCATGATTTTCCAAGAAACATGGCTAAACAGCGGGATACCAGACAATGATGTATCGCTAACTGAGCATCAAACATTCCGAGCAGACAGAACGGCGGATGACTCCAGTAAGACCAGAGGCGGAGGATTATGCATTTATATTAACAAAGCTTGGTGCACAAACTCTGTCATCGTTGGGAGACATTGCTCTGTTAACCTGGAATTTCTAATGGTTAAATGTAGACAGTTTTACCTACCAAGGGAGTTCACCTCCACCATAATAACTGCTGCTTATATTTCTCCCGATGCTGATGCCAAGCTTGCTATGAATGAACTTTATATAGCCATCAGCAAACAACAGACTGCTCACCCGGAGGCTGCTTTTATTGTTGCAGGGATTTTAATCACTCAAACTTAAAGACAGTGCTCCCCAAATTCCATCAAAACATTTTCTTTCACACAAGGGGAAACAAAGCTTTAGACCAAGTTTACACAAACATGGCTGAAGCGTACGTTGTGACCCCCCTCCCCCACTTGGGTCAATCAGATCACCTTTCTTTGTTCCTCACCCCCAAGTACTCACCCCTCATCAACCATGTGAAGCCATCAGTGAGGACCATCAAAGTGTGGCCAGCGGGGGTGACAGCGGCTCACAGACATTTTCAACCTGTCGCTTAACCTAGCAGCTGTGCCAACATGCTTTAAAACCACCTCTATTGTGCCAGTGCCCAAACACTCTAGCCCAACATGCCTGAATGACTACCGCCCTGTAGCACTCACACCCATCATCATAAAGTGCTTCGAGCGGTTGGTCCTGGCACATCTGAAAGACTCTCTGCCCATCCACACTGGACCCACATCAGTTTGCCTACCGTGGCAACCAGAGCACAGAAGACGCCGTCTCCATAGCACTGCACTCTGTACTCGCACACCTGGACAATAAAAACACTTATGCACGAACGCTGTTTGTTGACTTCAGCTCAGCATTCAACACTGTCATACCCTCTAAGCTAATGATCAAACTTAGAGACCTGGATATCGACACGTCTCTCTGCAACTGGGTTATGGACTTTCTGACTAACAGACCTCAGAATGTTAGATCAGGCCACATCTGCTCCGCCACCGTCACACTCAACACTGGTGTACCACAGGGCTTTGTGCTGAGCCCCTTCCTCTACTCCCTTTTCACCATCGACTGTAGGCCTGTGAACAGATCCAACACCATCATCAAATTTGCAGATGACACCACAGTGATTGGTCTAATCAGCAATAATGATGAGAAGGCCTACAGGGAAGAGATACAGCATCTGGCCACTTGGTACACCGACAATAATCTGCTCCTTAACACCAACAAGACCAAGGAGCTCATTGTGGACTTCAGGAAGGGACGAACAGGCTCACATGATCCCATCCACATTAATGGGATGGCTGTTGAGCCTGTCTCATCCTTCAAGTTCCTGGGGACCCACATCTCAAAGGACCTTTCCTGGATCACCAACACCTCCAGCCTGGTCAAGAAGGCTCACCAGAAGAACCAGCTTTCATCAGCTGTCTTGGTGAACTTCTACCGCTGCACAATAGAAAGCATCCTGACCAACTGCATCACAGTCTGGTGTGGAAGCTGCTCTGTTGCGAAGGCTAAGGCACTGCAGCGGGTGGTGAAAACTGCTCAACGCATCACAGGGGCTACACTGCCAGCCATTGAGGACATCCAGAAGAAACGCTGTCTGCGCCGAGCACACAGTATTCTTAGGGACACCTCTCACCCTCCTTACAGACTGTTTTCTCTCTGCCCCTCACTCTGCCCCTCACTGACTCTTTTGCCCCCCACCCCCCACCCCCCCAATACACCCCCACACTCCTCTAACTTATATTCCTCACAATCACTACACTGTTTAACATTTGCACATTTAAAATGTGCACATATTCATTGCACTACATTGCACTGATTCACTTATTTGAACTGTACATACCCACTGCACATGGACATTTCTAATTATGTACACACCCACTGTACATATACATTTGTAATTATGTTTATCTATCTGCAAACTTCTGATTACTAATAGCAACTTGTACATATATTCATTTAATCTCTGTTCATAGCTAATACAACCTTTATATAATGTTTATAGTACATCCATCTGTAAATATCACCATAGTTTTTCTATAACTGCACTTTATAACGTATACCTGTATCCTGCACTTGCTGCTATTGCACTGCTGGTTAGACCTAAATTGCATTTCGTTGCCTTGTACTTGTACATGTGTAATGACAATAAAGTTGAATCTAATCTAATCTTCATTCCAGACAATTTAGCTATACCACATGTCTTTGGAGGAAACCCACGCAAACACGGGGAGAACATGCAAACTCCACACAGAAACACCAACTGACCCAGCCTAGGCTCGAACCAGCAACCTTTTTGCTGTGAGGCAAACGTGCTACCTACTGCGCCACCGTACAGGCAACTCAGTATTCAAAAATATAATATATTAATTGAGAGAAACATTGAAAAAAATAGACATTATAAACATTTTTAGGCCTTTTTATAGTGGCTTCTTGGAGAACAATCAATGCAAACAAGCCCTTTGTGTCCAGAAGGCAGAAATAAAATTTTTAACATAATCAGCTCACTTAGCCTTTGTCTTGTGACAATATTCAGGTGCAGTGGCAACATTTTCATAAAAGCACTTACTTGAGCAATGAGGCTAGTCAGCACGAAATGGTGGAATAAAAGGCAATGATGTGGAGAGAGATGAGACACAGAACTGAAATCATGAAATGATGAGAGGGATGGAATCATACTTTAATGAAAATGCTGGCATTTTGACAAGTCAATAGCTCTCATAAGAGCTGCTTCTCTTTCTTTAATGTTAAGGTGCCTTTCTTGCTTTTTCTTTGTCATATCCTGACATTTTATCTGTGCAGTGATATTGGTATTTTATTGTTGACTTGTGATAGATTTTGATTTATTATCTAATTTCCTACTTTATTAAAATACTTTAAACAGTGTTTTTTTTTGTGAAAACTGTGTACAGTGTTGTAAATATTGTGCTACAACAACAACATCAATAATAATAATAAATCATAATGACATCAATACAATTTACAATATGCATTTAACAACATTGTCACATAATAAAAATAAATTAAATGAATAGTGATTTTTGTGATTTACTACTTGGAGTTTTTTTAGTGGTTATGAAAGCATACACCAAGAACAAAAGAGCAATGACATTATAAATAAATATGTATGCGTTAGATTATTAGATTATCCTGCGACGTCTGATGGAAGAAGATATCAATTTTCAGGTAACATGAAAACCCGAAAAACAAAAATCGGTATGATTAGGGAGACCAGTTATAAGCTAACAACTTAGTCTGAGAAAGGTAAGGTTTTATTAACGCTGAACACTGAAATAATCTAGCATCTAACTCTAACTCACTCATTCAATTATATTGAAAGAGGCTGTTTGGAGGAAGTTAAAATGGATTGGGGATGGTAGGTCTTTTTTGCTGTCTGGGACAAATTTAAGTTTTCTCCGTCCAACCTTTATTTGGGGGATAGTGGGTCTCTGGAACGACTAAGTATGTTTGGAGGATGGTGGCTCTTTCTAGCAAGAGTCCGCAACTCTAATTTGGAGGATGGTAGGTCTCACACAAGAATGAAGCCAGACACCGCTCACCGCTTGAGTTGTTGACCCAGGCCCAAAAACGCCAGGTCATGCCCGACAAGAGGCCACCATAACCTTTTCGCCCACTGGCCATTTGGAGCTTGTGTGACATCTCAGCAAGGG
The DNA here is from genome assembly GCF_903798145.1 of Danio aesculapii. Classification (NCBI taxonomy): domain Eukaryota; kingdom Metazoa; phylum Chordata; class Actinopteri; order Cypriniformes; family Danionidae; genus Danio; species Danio aesculapii. The sequence goes on from NC_079453.1 coordinate 16,201,236, forward strand.
GGGGTTTGGGGGATTGACGAGCTGGCCGAGTCGACTGTGAGTGGGGCCCTGAGTAGCCAGAGCCAATCTCCAAAATAGTGACACTAGTAGTATGCACTCGCTCACTCACTTATCTTCTCTCTCTCTGCCTCTGCTTGTTCCATGGCCAGATCACCATGCATAAGACAAACAGAGCCTTCAGCGCTGCCCAGTTGTCTCTCAACAAGGAAGAATACAGCTGGTTCTAGAGGTTCTTGGACCTGCGGGCTGGTCTCCCGGGTGGGAGGCAGGCCACCTGTTTTTTTTTACCTCCAGAGCCAGTCCCTGCAGGACCCTGAAGAAATATATTCAATCTGCGTGAACCAGCATGGGGCTTCCAGGCAAACCCATCTTCACTGACATCTGGACAGCCATCGCAACTCACATGAGTATGCATGTAATGCCCCTGTGGCCACATGACTGCCAGCAGCTTTGCCCCTAAAAAGGTTCTGTCTGTCTATCTGTCTCAGATGCAGGCAAATAATGCACATTCTTCAGAGGATGGCTGGAAGGTGGCGCACTTCATTTGTCATGTCACTTCAACCTCAGATAAATACTATGCACTTCACCTGGGCCCTCTGCAAGCACGTGAGCACCCTGTCTCTTCTAACTCTAAGGCAGATGGCAGACTTAAGCTATATCTGGCCAAACTAAAGTATGAGATTCAGGAGAAAGCATGTACACATGTGGCTGAATTGGATCTTAAGCTTGAGATAAATCGTTTCGAGATTGAAGCTGAGTACAGTTAAGCAAGCAAGTTAGGTTGTGCCAATTAGAGCTGGAGGCAGTTGCTAAGGCTGCTATGACTTCTCCTGTGGTCAGTACTGATGTACTCATGGCTGGTCAGGTGACAAAGCCAGATTTTACATCTTTTTTCAACCAAATTGGTGTAAGAAAACAAATCTCACTTGTTCCTAATATTTGTGAAGATGAGATTGACTTTTACTTTACCACGTTCAAACATATTGCAACTACACTTAATTGGCCTAAAGGCATCTGAAACGTGCATCTTTAGTGCAAGCTGAGTGGCAAAGCCTAAGAAGTCTGTGCAACCCTTTCTGTAGAAGAGAGTTTGAAATACAATGGTGTGAAATCCACAATTTTACGCATTTACGAGTTAGTACTTGAAGCATTTTGACAAAGTTTCCACAAACACAACAAAACTTCACTGCAAACATTTGTACGAATTTGCACAAGAAAAAAAAAGCATTTTGTTCAACAAATGGTATAGTGCTACTAAAACAGCTGATTATAGTACTCTACGAAAGTTAATTCTGCTTTAAGAATTTAAGAATTGTTTGCCAGAACATGTGAAAGTAAAGTCCTGGTCCACCAGTTATATCCTGGACCCACAGTTATCTGCTTGCTGCTCTCGCTGTAGGTCTAGCCGTGACCTACAGCAGAGTGTCTGAGGGAGGGGAGATGCGACTCTCCCCTATCCTGTCACTTGCTGTGGTGGGCGGATCTTGCTGGCAGCACCTAGTCGAATGTCGTTTGGTGCCTTCTTGGAATCCGGGGTACTAGGACTGTCTGTCTCATGTGGGGTTGGGAAGGGGACAGGGTGAAGAAACCCTATCCCCAGATGGTGGTGATGGTGCAGACAACTTCGCGTCCGTTGGCGAGAAGGCCAAGGGTCTGTGTACTGGATGTGTGGTGCCCTTCGCAGGTTGCCTGCTCTTTGACTGAGGCACGCTTGTCCAGCACCCACTGCTTGAAGCAGTGCTCTACACACTTTATCCAAAGGGGTCAGGTGATCTCATGCAGGGAAGTGCCAGTCAGGGTGCCCAGTGGAAGAGGGAGAGGTCAGTGTGGATCCTGATGTCATCCTAGATCTGCTCTGGCGTCATTGTCAACGGCGTGTGTTAAATGCCCCTCTTCCAATGGGCCGCAGCTGTCCCTGATCACATTTCAGTGAGGGAGACTATTATGTTTAGAATTGTGTTGAAAAAAAATCTTCTTTTTAAACAGAAATTGGGGAAAAAAACATGGGGCTAATAATTCAGGTGGAGTAATAATTCTGACTTCAACTCTATATATATATATATATAAATATATATATATATATATATATATATATATATATATATATATATATATATATATATATATATATATAAAACACAGGCATGTAAGTGCCATCTGAATTACAAAACAATCAATGCCAATAACAAACAAAAAGGATTTTCATGTTGGATTCCAAGTGGACTGCAAAAAAAATCCAAAATGCAGCCATTGCAAATATGTAAAATGGAAAATTATAATAATAATAAATTATTGAATACAAACAGTTGTACTCATTGTAAAGTTGTACTGCGAGTTGAGAACATTAATTGAGTCCTACTTAACATTTAGCCAGTTGCTAAGACAGTCCAGTCTATTGACATTTTCAGGGGACAATGTGGCCAAGGGGTAGGCCTACATCAAAAACAAAAACACGTACCACAAACTATAGACTTCTTACAGGGACTTTGGTCACACCATCCCTAAACATTTAATTCTAAACAGCTTTGAGGGATACGGACACCACAAAGACTATAGAATACATATAGAATGCCTTAAAGAGACTTTGGACACAGTCAACGATGTGAGGCATTTGCTCTTGTTGCTAGAACACACACACACACAAACACATATACACACACACAAACACAGACAACGCGCATAGTAAAGCGCACTCGGTGAGCGAGGGATCCCTTCAGATTCATCAACATGCATGATCGCCTTTATCAAATTTGCTTAAACTAAGCATTCTAAGGTATGGCTCTATTTTACAAGCAAGGATTCTGACACAGCAACGTGAAGCAGACGCTTTACAAAAGATGCGTGTAAGGGGGAAAAACGTCAAACTTAATGAAACAGTTAAGGGCGCATGGAATCAGCTTAAAGGCAGAGAAATGAGCTGTCTTTGACAGCTTGCAACATCATCTGGCACTTTCACTGAGTACATTTACATGGACACCAATACTCCGATTTTATACTAAGATAATACTCTGATTAGAGTCTACCGAGTAAGCAGCAATTTTTGATTACCCTAAATGACCACCCAAGTCCTGAAATGCAGAGGTTTTTCTTTCAGTTCGCCATGCGGTATCAAATTCCATTAAAACAACAGTCTTCCAGCAGTCCTTACTTCATATTTTCATCCAATAATTGTTACGTGGCATGAACAATATGTTGCTGAATGAAAGTAAACTGCTGAACTGCAGTTAAAAATCTAAAGATTAAAAATAAACACCCGAATTTGCATGAAACTCTGGAGGAAACGCTGGATAGCGTGGTAATGTGACATTAATTGTTTTATACTTAAACTTTCCTACTAAAAGTGCTTCCTTGGTCTAATCCATATTTCTTTGTACGTTAAACACATGCCGGCCACAACAGGAAAATAAAAAACTGCAACTGCGTACATTTTTTTTTACGCATAAAATATTTCAAATTAAGCGCATGCATTAACGTGCTAATTGTGACAGCCCTAATATATATATATATATATATATATATATATATATATATATATATATATATATATATATATATATATATATCCTTTATTACAATTGAGCATTTTGCTGTTTTGCTGCCGACTGCTGATTTAGTCAACTTAAATGATGTCAGGCAGTCATAATCTGTTCATGCATCCTGCAGCAGCCTGTTTACTAATATTGCATTTTTTCATTGACTAATACATTTTGTGTAACCATTATTATCCACTGGATAACATATCCATAACCTAAAAAAACAAAAAGAAAAGTCAGTTATTCCTTGCACTCTTGGGGCTACCCTGGTGGCCATGGGTCCCTAAGCAGCTGCTTAGTTTGCTTATGGATTGGCTCTGAATTATGATACAAAAACCTGGTAATTTACTGTAAGTACATTTTCCCTCATTTTACAGACTTAATTCTATCTATATAATTTACTATGCAACATTATACATACCAGAACGCAAAGAGCGGATTGTTATTTAAGTGACAGTTCACAATGGAAACTTATTACAGTCAGGTCATTGGTTATCCTCTAATACTTTAATATCCTCTCAGCTTATTGTGAAACAAATACAGATTATATCTTTAAAATCCAAATGTGTACATGACACACCTTCATTTTATTCACAATGAATGACCAAGAAGGTCTGCTTGGTTTTTCCACCAACAACTAAAAATACATTTCAATCTGTACTCCTCCATTGCGAGTTATAAATGTATAAAGTAAGTTGCAGCATATAAGTCTCTGATGCAAAAGCTCAGAGGTTCATACACTGCAACAGGGCAATCTGGCTAAAAGATCCCAATGACGTCTTTTCACTCTTTGCCTTAAATACTCAACTCAGACCAAACAGCCATAAATTCAAGACAACAAAAGCTACAAAAAGACCCTTGCCTGGTAGTGAGTTGAGGTGTCAACCATTTGCTCTGGAGTGGAGCATCTGTCAAAGATTTTTATCAAATCCGAAAAACAAAACAGCATGTACAAGTGAAATTGTGAAATATTACAGTGAAATTAAGACCACTTTACCAATCACACAGAGACATTGAAAACGATACTAAACATGAATATAGAACTACAAAATACACCATATTAAAAACTTGGACATTTTGTGTAGAAACGTGAGTGATCTGCTCTGGTGGAGAAGGTAAAGGTCAGGAAGGGGGGCTCAGGGTGATTTAAATAAAACAGTTGAACAGCTGGTTTCCTGATCTTCTTCTAAGATCAGAAAGTTTATTGTTTTAGTGCCTGACCATTGTTGTGGTCTCATCTTGTAGACATTTCACAACAGGGTTTGATAAGGAGCCTTACAATTTTCAAAAACCTTGCTGTTTATTTATCTTTAGCTAATATAGATTTTTTTCCCCAATGGTGATTATCTGTTCATAATGATCTATATATTGGGTCCTGTTGATTAATTAATTAATTAATAGTAATAATAATAATAAACATTTCAAAGAAATGTATGTTTTGTTTATGTTATTTTTCATGTTTTGCAAATGTTATTTCTACCCCTATGAAGGCACAAAAATATACAGACAAACCATTATAATAAAAAGAACTATAGAGCTTGTCATAGCTTATTATAAAAAGTGCATGAAAGTTCATTAATTTTGCAGTCCCACAACACAAAGATGTGGTATAGGTGAATTGGTTAGTCAGGGACTAAGAAAAAGGAAAATTAATAAATAGATGAATGTTAACATGACAACGTTTTGTATTGACAGCAAATTGTTGTACAAAGCACCTCATTGCAGTGTCTTGATCACGCATTATATGACACACAAGAAATCCAGCATTATAAAGCTTACATATTTGTATAAGTTATGAGAAGCAATGCAAGTATATTTTCAGTAACAAATTTGACTTAACCTGATAAAAAAATTGGAGACCTTCTGTGCTTAATGACCACAAACATATGGTTAATTGTATCTTGTTTTCTGTTGAATTATTAAAAACTTCTCAAGTGAAGTGATGTGTATTAGGTTTTGCATGTTCTCCCCATTTTTATGTGGGTTTCCCTCCAGGTGCTTTGGTTTGTCCCACAGTCCAAAGATATGCAATACGGGTGAATTTGGTAAACAAGTATTAGCCATTGTGTATGAGTGTTTCTGTGAAGGAGACCCAGAGCACTGGGAAACTGTTTTCCAGTGCTAATGTAACAAGTATTAAATTTATTTATGTTTTCGTTATAAATTCACGCAAAATCTTTGTTTTGTTGGTAATTAATGTGGAAAATTAAAGAGGAAACGTTTTATTGTTGTTTTGACGCGTCGGCGCGATGACGTGACATCAGTGACATAGCGCGCTTTGCTTCAGTCTGTCAGAGGACAGAGCAGAGCGAGGAAACATGTATATAAAGTAGAAGATTTGTAATTTAGATGAAGTGAGTTTTGTTATAATATGTTATATAATATGTACATGAGTTATTTGAGTGTGTTTTGAGAATATATAGAGAATAAACCAATCAGAGTCTCATCTCCCATTACCTTTAAGGGTCAGTTGCATCGCACCATAGCGCATTTGCTATTTACATGGCAGACTTTGTAAGTGGAAAAACTGAGCGCTTCACTAGCGAGAAAACAATTAAACAGACCATCTGCAGCATGAGAATGAGCCTACTCATTCTTTACTTTCACTTTCACTCTCTTTCGGATAAGGATCCATTAGTCTACATTGTTTCAAAACTATTCCTAAATTCAGTTCTAATTTCAAGCAAACTAATAAATGAACAATAATAACGACGTGTAGTCAAAAAACTGAGTTATATCCAAATACACATGCTATGCCCCATATGGTCCAAAACATGACACGTGGGCAAATCTAAGCTTGTTTTTTATAAAACAAATATAAATATGTATATAATATATACTACTAATAATAATAATAATAACATAAAAAATCAAATTGTCATGGATAAACTGAAAAAGCTCCCCAAGATGAAGAAGGCATGAAAGCAGTGGTATTTATTTTTATGTAGAAAATAATAATTTTTGTAATATTATATTGCTTTAATTTTTTTTTCATTTGTAAAGATATTTGTTTACTAAGCAATGTTTAAGAGAGGCACACAACTAACGTGCTCTGCACTGGACTTTAGACCTGCTGGTCTATTGTGCAGTCTATTTAAGTTTCTCAAAATAGCAACGTGCCAGCAATGCGCCAAAATGTAAGTTTCCACTGAGCGGTACAGCACGGTATGGTTCGAACCGTACCTAGCACTTTTTTGGAACCCTTTCAAAAGGGTACCAAAAGGTGTAGTTACATGGGCAGCTGAACGCTGATTTGTTACAGAGATACATCACAAGCTCGTGTGGAGCTAGCCAGAATGAAAACAACGGAACCGCCATGTTTTAAACACACAGCCGAGGCATTACACCATAATACCATATGCATATAATAATGAGCCATGGATGACGCAAGTTCAAACAAACCTTGTCGTTGTCTTGATGTACAAACAAAGCCAAGAAGAACAAAATCTGCCATGTCCTGTTGTTGTTCTACGAGGCCGTCTAAAAGTGTGAGCGGTTTTTGCTTTCTTCAGGAAGCTCACGATCACATCTGTATTTGATATAAAAAACTTCTTGAGCTGATGATAATAACATGTGCATGATTATTGAGGTGTCTCCATCATCTGATCCTTTCGACAAAACACAAGAGCAAATTGTTTCAGCAACCTGAAAGACGAAAAAACTGTCATGTTTATCATCGCCTTTTGGACTATTATAAACTCAGAATGACTGAATTACTCTCTAACAGAACTTAAATGTGCTGGCGAAGATTACAGACACAGATGAGAGGTTTGCACTGACTGTTTGCTATGTTGCGTGTTGTTGTTGAACCCAAATAAGGACTAAATGTATGTTGTGTATACAGATCTGGCATGAACTAACGCGCGAATGAAACAAAGTGATCTTGCATGGCCACGACATATGGTGCAGTAGCACGGAAAGACGGTCTAGCAAACAAAGACATGAACAGTAGGGGGCAGTCGTGTACTGTAACGCACTGTATTAAAGCCGGAGCATTCTTTACGCATCGTTATAACCTAGAACACTACTTCATATATATATATATATATATATATATGGTATACATATATTACAGTAAAAATCAGGGCCGGTGTGGGACTCCTTTCCATCTGGTTCTCAGCCATGACAGTTCAAGCCTTTTAATATGTTTTCATATCGTTAATCAAATTATGCCAAATGCGCGGTGATTAGCGCAGCTCAATGGCATCCTTGGTAGAGCATCTGCCTCTCAACCAATAGGTCACCGGTTCCAAACTGGCTTGGTATACAACCATCAAACAAAGTTTAGTTTTATTATTACTGATAGTTTGTGAATCTTTATTGGCCATTTGGCTCTTGAAAACAACAGTCGCACACCCTCCGATCTCCCCATTGTTAAAAACCACTGAGGCTACGTTTACACTGGTCCGGATAAATTTGAAAACGGAGTTTTCGGTTTAAAACGCACCGCGTCCACACTATCGTTTTAGTCGTTTTCCTAAAGTTTTCCTAAAGCTTGCCATCCACACTGAAACGACTGAAAACGCTGTCCCCCTTGCACTGCACATGCGTGAAAAGTAAGGGAGACGTGAAAAGTCTCCCCTTCATCTCACCCAAAGACTATAGAATATCTTAAAGGGACTTTGATTTGATCTCACACGGGTCAAGTGTGCGGCAGCCTAGTTAACCTCGAACTCAAGGGGTATTTTATTCACTGTAAGTAAAGCGATTCTCTTTAATGTAGTTCGATGGTTCTCAACGAGGTGTGCGGAGAGAAGGGGGCACGAATTGTATTAAGAGCCCTTTTTCCTTCTGGAGAGAAAGTGCCCTTTTTCTATAACTTTTTTAAAATAATAATATAGGCTTGAGTATGTGAGTGTGTGTTCAATATGAGGGCAGCTTTCCCTGTCATACACCGATTTTTAGAAATAGCTAATTGTTTTTTTTTTTTTTTTTTTTTTTGATTATTCAGCCTTTTGGTAAACCATTAGAGAAATTAAAAATTAATTATAACCTTGCGACTTCTGGGTCCCACTTGAAAGGACGCTTAGCGTACTTTTAAGGGCGATTACAACATACTGGTTATGTGTAGTTCTAAATCTGGCAAACGGCCCTGTAATAGCAAATATAATTTACTCAACTAAACGAACGGCTTCCCGCTTTTCAGAACAATAAAGCATATATTAGCTTAGATGACTGGCAATAATTAATAGATATAGTTCAAAAAGTTATATAGTTCAATAGTTCAATATTGTTGTTTAAATAAAAAAAAAGTGGTAAAGCTGATCTTTTAAGTCGCTTGAGGTGGAATATGGTTTAGCGCAAAACATTTTTTTTAAGATTCGTTAAAGCAATTAATGTCCTTTTGCGGCCAATGACCGTCATGTTCCGAGTGACTCTGCTGAAACAAATGAAGCAAAACTCTACTCAAAATGATTTATTTATAAGTGATAATAAATGTATAGCATATTTTCATTTATACAAAAACAATGAATATGCTACATTCCAGTGTGACCACCCTGACGCTCCACCACAGTCGGAAGAACTTTAAAAAGTCTGTTTATATAATTGTTGCATGCCGTTGCTGTAAGTTCCTCAAACCAGAATTTATTTATGGCAGCAACTAAGTCAGACTTTGTTGTTGGTTTTGCTACTGTCCGAATATAATCTTTGAGAGCATGCCACACCATCTCAATCGGATTCATGTCCGGGGACTCAGCGGGAGTTTTAATCCAGTTTATACCCTCAGAAAAAATGACCTTGCTTGTTGTGTGTTTTGGATCATTGTCCTGAAAAAAGGCATGATTGTCCTGATTTTCTCCACTAATTCGATAAAGTGTCTGGAAAAAAGGCAAAATGTTACATTTGTTAAAAAATTATGCATATTATGCATATTTAAAACTTAACACCATGCTGAGGATAACTTACTTTTTTATTTTGCGAGGATTAGGCTTCCGCGATGTTCGCTATTTGAAATGTCGTCTGAATTTAAATGTCTATGTATTTCACGAGTCGAATGTCCAGCAGAGCGCATTACTCTGATATCTTGGGAATGCAGCTTGTTGATCTTAGTCATTTTGACTGGCATTTCATGTGGCCGGACCGTTTTTATTCGCTAAGGAATCAGTCAGGGGTGTGGGCTAATGGTTTGTCAATGTTCAGAGGAAGCGAAATGTTTGTGAATAGCAGGGTGGGGGTTGGGTTTAATGCCCTCTTTGTTCCCCTAACCATTGGCACCAATCAATCAATGTCATTGTTAATCAAAAATATGCTTCAGAACATTTTTTAAAGCAATTCCATGAAAATGTCAACCAAATCATGAAAAAATAAACTTTTGACTAAAACAACAAAACCTAAATTTAAATTTACTCATTAAGGTCTATATTTTATTGTTATGATGTGTTGAATTTTTAAGGAAATTGGTTTGTTTATGCATGAAATATGAGAATTGCCAATGGTAAATTTCATTATCATCTAACCACATTTCGTGCTTTCAAAAAAGGGTTAAATATGTCTATGCTAATTATGATCGCAAACTCATCTTAGGTCTTTGCTCTAAACAACCACGATTTTGCGTTACGGATGTGATCATTTTTGAACTCCCTTTAATATATGCCAATGACTAGCGCATATTTTTTCAATATGATGCTGCATTACAATTAACTTACATTACATAACATCCATATGTTATATCAAGAACTGAACATTTCAGTTAACTATAAACCACTTTAGTAACATTTCAGAAATAAATGTTTAATAAAGAGAACATACAATATATTGTCATAATCTTGGCGCATAATGTTGGTGTTTTGGCGATGCAGCACCTTGTGTTGAAGCACTTCTTGTTTATTTTGTAGATAGGCTAACTGACCGTCAAATAATAGATCAAATAGTTAAGATACAATTTATACCAAACTAGGAATGCTGGTTTCGATTCATTTTGCCAACCAACAACCGCTGGTTAAGCGAATATTAACCGTTAACAGATTAATATAAAAATATTATTTAATAAAAAAACATTGACGTGCCTATTTTGTCTGACACATTAAATATTGCATTTTAAAATACTGATTTAGGTTATTTAACATGCGAACAGCATACAGAACGAGCATCTTCACGCACCTGCAGTGTTTTTTTTTTTCAGCAGCATAGAAAAACATAATAAACTAACAAAAATAATAAAATAAATCCTGCTCTAGATCTTTTTCACTTAAATGACAAATTAAGATTGCAAAACGAAAACATTGACCGAATCATTTTTAAGAACCGGCATAGGCTGTTTGTCCAATCGTGTTTTTTTATTTTTTTTCGTCAATTAAAAATATTAGGCTACCTCAAATAGATTGCTTTACAGAAAAACCTCCATGCATTTGGTCTTTCCCACTGCTCAAAATGCAAAGGCTACAGCAGAGTTTTCATTTCATTCAGAGCATAAATATGTTTTTTTTATTTTATTCATTAAATAACTATTTATAAAGATAAACTATCAAAGCGACACAATTCATTTCCAAGCCCTTTATTCAAAATCTAAGCACTTTTCAAACCTTGAAAATAGACTATAGCCAACATTAAAATTAAAACATTTTCAAAGATTTCCAGCACCCGGCACTTGCGCTTGTATGCTTATTAAAACTATTTTACAGACGGCAAAACAAGAATAAAATCTTGATATTGATCTAAGCTTTAACTAAAGGAGTATAATATTTGTTAGAAAATCGGACCTGCAGCTGTAAATATTTCATTCAATATTTTACACAATTGGTTATAAACTATAGCCTAAAACAGCCTATAACATTAGTCCATCCATCGTGCATGCCTACAGTACAACCAATGAGTATTTTTTTTCTATGCTTGTTTAGCATAGCCTACACAAAACTTTTCATAATAAAGCTTTCTCTCTCATCCTGGTCCTCTGTATGAACTTTTTGCAACCTGTCCTGAAGTGACTGGCGTCGAGAAAAAGAAAGCAAGCACGAGTGGACAAATTAAACTATATATTCCATCGACTAACACATTAACTAGAATAAACTAAAATAAACTTTGTAATCAAATATTGCCATATCTGTGACACAACTAGATTTTGAATATTCTCCACGTAGACACGGTCTTGCGCACTAACAGTCGGGCAATGATTCAATTCAAGTTCGTCTGGAAACATCAGGAGCCCGATAGACATAGGCCTATTATAGCATGCAATGTAACTTTTTGTATAAGAGTAGGCTATATATATTTTAAATATTGCAACTTCCATGCAAATAAATTTTAATTAAAATAGCCAAAATAGACTTTCTATATTGTAAGAATTTGCATGTGGATTATTTGCATGGAAATTGAGTCAAATAGTCTAAGCACCATAAAGTCATCGATTTCAAATAATAGGGCAATTTTTAAATAATTTCACACAATAACATTGATGGTGGTAATAAGCTATCGACAAAGATTTTTAGAACCATCATTTCATCCTTATCTGGTAGTTACCATGTTTGGTGCGAACTGGACTTGTAGGTCAAGTGTGAACGGCTGCAAGTCATAGCAGAGAGCGTTAAGCCCAACCCCCACCCTTCCCTGTTCACGAACATTGTACTTCATGCTGTGCTGCTGATGGCCGAATTAACAATTCCTCAGGAATGTGTGTAGGTACAGAAAGTGGCAAAGCCAGGGATGAAACAAACATAGCAATCATCCATTTTTTAATTAAATAAATGAATAAATTGTTCTGCAGGCACGTGCAGCGTGGGGGGATTTGGGTTTTGGATCTGCTGCCATTTTATCTGAACAGAAAGTGCTATTTTTTCTTGGGAAATTTATAGTTTTTTTGTAAATGTATTATTATTTTTAATTACATTTTAATAACATAAAATGCTGGAGAACATTTTTGCGGAACAATCAATGGAGCATTAACACTCTAAACAGTTGCTTTATCCACAGCAGTTTGGTTTTAGAAAGAAATATTCCACAGAAATAGCAAATTGTTATCTGCTTGAAAAAATATAAGGGTCACTGGATAAAGATAGTGTGGTTGGGGCAGTGTTCCTGGACCTAAAGAAAGCATTTGACACGGTTAATCAAAGTATCTTACTAAATAAATTAACAGAGTTCAAAATGTCAGCAGAAGCCTTACAGTGGTTTGGGTCTTATTTGGGTGGGAGACAGCAATGTGTGAGGGTCAATGGGCTAAATTCATCTGTGTGTTCTAACAATAATGCAGTACCTGAAGAGTTCGTTCTTGGCCCATTGTTGTTTACAATGTACATAAACGTTTTTCCAGATTGCTGCCCAGGGGTTAACTGCCAGTTATATGTGGATGACACAGTCATCTATGTGTCAGCTACTGTAACACGTGCCTGGCAGGTGAGCAACTAACCCAGGCTTTACAACACATTTCAAGATGGCTTGAACTGTCTCATTTAACGTTGAATGTCAAGAAAACAGTTTTTCTGTGTTTTTCTATAAGAAATAGGCCTGTACGGGATACGTTTGAGGTGCTGATAAAAATAAAGTAATTACTGTAATAACTCTAGATTCTAAATTAATATTTAATTAAAATAATATTTAATCAATGAATGCAAAAAAATATACAGACGCATCTATGCAACTCATTAAATCTGTAAGCCTGTCAATGTACAATCGACATTTTTATATGCTTTTATACATTTAAAAAAGGTTTGGTACATGTGTAGAATTATGTTGTGGGGTGATTATAATTAAGAAAAAATAAATAAAGGGCTACTCACTTTTCAGAACAATGGAACTTTTTAATTGTACTTTTTATTATTAATCCGACATGCATGCCATGCATAACATTTTGTTCAAGAGTATATATATATTTTTTCTTTTTTACAAGTCGGGTTGTCGATGTCTTTTTTGTGGTCTGTGGGCTCTTGTTCTCTTTACCAGCATTCTATTGAGATAAGAATTATATGGTTATAGCACACAACAAATAAGACGTAAAATGAAAAATTTGAAACAACACAGCACTTAAATTACAGCTTTCTTACCTTTCGCTTGCTGGCCCACGTGACAGCGCTCTTCTCAGAGTAAAATGCCGCAGGCTCCATTTCTATCGCAGTCAGTAAAAACGCAGAGACAATTTGATAGAATATTAACAGCTCCCTCCGGCCGCAACCCTTTTAAAGGAAGTTTAACGGAACGCAAGTGTTTTCCTCGCACTTTATTATGTGTTTACTAATTCCTGTTGTTACTAACACTCGCAAAGCACGGGAGGTATGCTGCAGGCGCAACCCTCACAACCTTCGATCAATTCATGTATCCTCTATTTCACAACTCCCTCTCTCTCTGTGGGCCACTGGAATTGTCAATCTGCTGTTAACAAAGCAGATTTTATTACCTCCATAGCCACTCATTCTGACTTTAGTCTCATGGCTCTAACTGAAACCTGGTTGAGACCGGAGGACACTGCTACACATGCAGCTCTTTCTACTAATTTCTCTCTTTCCCACACTCCCCATCAGACAGGGAGAGGGGATGGGACTGGACTACTGATTTCCAAAGAATGGAAATTCACTCAGAGACCGTCCCTGCCAAAAATCAGCTCTTTTGAATTCCATGCAGTCACCATTATCCACCCCTTCCGCATAAATGTGGTTGTCATCTACTGCCCACCGGGTACATTAGGTCACTTCTTAGATGAACTGGATGTTCTTCTCTCATCTTTTTCTGATTATGACACTCCCTTGTTGGTGCTAGGTGACTTCAACATCCACATTGAAAGACGTCAAGCTGCTGACTTCCAGACTCTGCTTGCATCTTTCGACCTCAAAAGAGCACCTACTTCTGCTACTCACAAATCAGGTAATCAACTAGACCTTATTTACACTCGACAGTGCCTCGCTGATCAAACACTAGTAACTCCACTACAAACATCGGATCATTTCCTTCTCTCTCTCAACATCCACATTACTCCTGAGCCGCCACACACTCCAACTCTAGTTGCCTTTCGCAGAAACCTACACTCTCTCTCACCCAATAGACTATCCACCATTGTTTCTAACTCTCTTCCTCCATCTTGCAAACTCTCTGCACTTGATACGAACAGTGCCACTGATACACTCTGCTCCACGCTAACATCATGTCTAGACAGACTATGCCCTCTTACATCCAGACCAACCCGGGCCAGTCCTCCTGCACCCTGGCTCTCTGATGTTCTCCGTGAGCACCGCTCAAAACTTCGGGCTGCTGAGAGAAGTTGGCGAAAAACTAAAAATCCTGAACAGCTCATAACATACCAAACTCTTCTGTCTTCTTTCTCGACTGAGGTTTCTCCTGCAAAGCAGACATACTTCCGTCAGAAAGTCAACAGTGCCACCAATCCTCGCTTACTTTTTAAAACATTTTCCTCCCTCCTCTACCCTCCTCCTCCACCCGCGTCCTCCACACTCACTACTGATGACTTTGCTACATTCTTTTGCACCAAAACTGCAAAAATCAGTGCTCAATTTGCTGCACCTACAACAAACACGCAAGATACACCACCAACACCACACACACTCACCTCTTTTTCCCAGCTCTCTGAGTCTGAAGTGTCCAATCTCGTGCTATCAAGCCATGCAACCACCTGTCCGCTTGATCCCATTCCCTCTCATCTCCTGCAAGCCATTTCTCCCGCAGTCATACCAACACTGACTCACATAATTAACACATCTCTTGACTCTGGTCTATTCCCTACTTCATTTAAGCAGGCTAGGGTAACCCCACTGCTAAAGAAACCCAACCTGGATCAAACGCTACTTGAAAACTACCGACCGGTATCCCTGCTTCCATTCATGGCCAAGATTTTGGAGAAAGTAGTGTTCAATCAAGTCCTAGACTTTCTTACTCAAAACAACCTCATGGACAACAAGCAATCTGGCTTTAAGAAAGGCCACTCAACTGAGGCTGCCCTGCTCTCGGTCGTGGAGGATCTCAGACTGGCTAAAGCAGACTCTAAATCATCTGTCCTCATCTTGCTGGATTAATCAGCTGCTTTTGACACTGTAAACCACCAGATCCTGCTATCTACGCTTGAGTCACTGGGCGTCGCAGGCACTGTTATTCAATGGTTCAGTTCCTACCTCTCGGACAGGTCATTCAGGGTGTCGTGGTGGGGAGAGGTGTCCAACCTACAGCATCTAAACACTGGGGTACCTCAGGGCTCTGTTCTTGGGCCACTTCTCTTCTCTATCTACACGGCATCTTTAGGAACAGTCATCCAGAAA